>NC_056728.1:1551528242-1551828242 GCF_019279795.1 Protopterus annectens
GGCATTGCACATGACCTGGCAGTTGGAAGAGAAGCCCTTGTGGTTTATGTAGATCTTACCCTGCACACTGGGTGGTGCTTTGATGTGGATGTGTGTGCATTCTATGGCACCCATACCTCTAGGTATTCATCTACAAGGTGAAAGAGACACATATTGCTAGTCAATTTCTCACAGGTGTGGGGGAAGTATATGTGGTCACCAGCATTTGGTAGCATGGAATCCAGGAACTGGTGGAGTACTTTGGATGGAGATGCCTGTGATACCTCCAGGATGTCCCCAGTAGGTCTTTGAAAAGTACCTGTAGCTAGTATTCTTAAGGCTACATGTACCTTAGTATCCACTGGGATGGGTTCCCCTCTGCTCGTTCTGGGTGTGCGGTGAGGATGGCACAGCCCCACAATTTGCTGCAATATGTCTCTGTCCACCACCATGTAGCACTCTACTATCTCCAGGTCATGTAGCTCCTGGTAGGTTACCCTGGGTCTGAGCATTCTTCTCCTTCTCCTCCTGAGTCTGGGGCAGTTGTAAGCATTATCCTCCTCACCACCGTCAGCCTCCAGCACATACTGATGTGCCAAAGTGATAGCAGCCCCTAGCATTTTGTCAGATAACATTTCTAGGTTTACTCCAAAGGTGCAGACTTTGTGGGAAAAACCAGACTGAGGGATGTTTGCATGCTTTATAGTGGTGTGCTGCAACTGCTGCCTGTGTGATTGGCTGACTATGATACATCCCAGCTGCCAGCTATATTACTCATGACTTTGATTTGGCCACTGTGAGTGTTAGATGCATTAGTGGTAATTTGTGCATGATTGTCTTTATTTTGCTGTTGCCCTTTTTAATTATTTTTTACTTACATCTCCTCCCATTTTCAGCTATACAGCCACCGCCCAGCTGTATTATTGTGTGCTGTGCATGGTCATTGTGAGTTGCAAGAGTCCCATAGTAGTGATTTCTACTTCATTTCTCCTTTATTGTGCTGCTGCCCTTTATTTCTTTTTTTTTTTTTTTTTTTTTTACATCTCCTCCCATTTTCAGCTATGCAGCCAACTGCCAGCTGTATTATTGAATGCTTTGAATAGCCCACTGTGAGTTGCAGAATCCAATATTACTGATTTGTTCTGCATTTCCCTTGTTCTGCTATTTCCTTTTTTTTCCTATATCATTCCTGTTTAAGGCCCAGGGCATGCCACACAAACCCATTTAGCTAGTGTAAACAATGCTAAGAAGAAATGGCCCTCCCCTGGACACAAACATGCTTACTGTTTCTGTGCTTAGCTAAGCACAGTTAAGCTATCTGGGACACACACCCTCGCTTAGCTGTACTTAGCTAAGTGCAAACCCAGGCAATGTAGCACCAATGTGCTTACAGCAAGCATGACACACTCCCTTTTCATGTTTGTTGCTCTTCCTGCCTACCCGATGATGTTAGAGCACCTACATGGTTAGCAGTGTGACACTTAGAATAATTTTGTGATTCAGTGTAAGTTCCCTCATTAACTTACCCCACTACCTTAATCCATAGTTACTGCACTACACAAGAGCCTTCCTCCTTAGCAACCACTGTTCCCTGCCTTTGTTTTGATTCTGCAAAATACAGGTTTCCCTTAAAATTGACTTTTCACATTTTTTTTCCCATGGTCCCATTTGCGCTGCGCTGCCCTATGCTTAAATGGCTGAGATCGGTCAAAAAAAAAACTTTTATTTTTAAAAAAAATTAAACAGTTTTTTATGCCAATGGCCATATATTTGGCCATTGGCATGCCTACAGATTAGGGTACATGCTTTTATTGCAGCTATCATGGCTCCAGTTTCATTTTTGCAGAAATGTATTCGGCTAGTAGCCAAATACATTTCTGCACTTTACACTGTTCCTGCACAGTTACCTGCCTGCTTCTTGGATCACTAATTCACCTCATTTGCATGGCTTTCACCAGCAAATGAGGTAATTAGCATCCTGCATGGGTTTCCGTGCAGGAAAAGTAGAGGCACACTTGTGCATGTCAAAAGGGCACGTTCCTGGATCGCTCGCTGGCCATATTCTATTTAGGAGTGGCTATACTGCTCCTGCATGGAAAAAAAACCTTCATAAATCCCAGAGATGATAATATGAAAAGGTTGCAACTATTTTAGATTTAGCAAAAAGAATGAAAAAGAAATTTGACCTAATTAACTTAGTTATCAAGAGAGCTTTTAATTCTGTGGAATGCAACTACTTGTTTAAAACTTTAGAAATATTTCCATTTCCAGAACAATTTACTGGAATATTTAAAAACAACTGTATAGAGACCCCAAGCATTCACTTTAAACAAAGGCACAAAGCAAAGGTGCCATCTCTTGTCTCCTCTTTCATTTACATTAGTTATCAAACCCTTAGCTAATGGTGTAAGAAGCAATGAAAAAATCAATGGATTGTCAATTAACAAGGAATGGCAATCTAAAATACAGCTTTTTGCAGATTATATTTTACTAACTATAGGAAATTTAAATTATTCTACTGGAGAAATAAATGAGGAAATTGAAAAGTTTCAAGAAGTATTGCTGCTGAAATTTAATAATAATAAAATTGAAACTTTAGTGTTAAGTCAATTACTGGATTGTACATTCAACAATAAATATAAATAACACTGGAAAAGGAAAATAACTAAATATTTAGGAATAAAAATCTATCAGGATGTGGGTAAAATTATTAATAATTGTGAAAAAATAATTGAAGAAGTATTACTGCTTATTAAAATGGAATTAATGTTTTCTTTCAGTTTTGAGGATAGGTAAGTACTTATTAAAATGTTTATATTTATATTACCCAAGATTATATACATATTGCATATGGTATCCTAAAAAACTGAGAATTGTTTATAAAAATCATATAAGAGTATGGGATTATGGTGGCATTAGCTTTCCAAATGTAGAATCTTATTTTATTGCTGCAGATTTAATTATGTTATACTCTGGATAGATTCAACTTACACTAGTCATTGGAAAACCTTCCAGGAGCAGATTATACTAAATTATTAAAAGTGTATCAAATAGGATAAATTGGAAATATGTAACAATCCTTTCATCTGGTTAAGGTTTACCTTAGAAGGAAATTAATTTAAATCTTTACTTTCTGCATATATGAAACCAATTCTTAAAACAGTTAAGAAATATGATTTTAAAACTCCATTAATATTTAAAATGGATTTTTTTTGTGCTTTGTCATTGCACATGCTTCTATATTAGGAAAACTCAGAACAATGTTAAAATGAATTTTGTAAAAAGGAATGGATTAGTATTTAGGTCTGATTCCTGTGAAAATGGAAAGCTAAGTCACCAGAGTATTTAATATAAGATTATAAGTTGGATGAATTTGTTAACCCATTAATATTGTCCATCACTAAGAAATTAAATGAATTTGTAGATAATGTGAATGAAGAGGAACAGAACACGAATCACCCATTATATCAATATATGAATGGCATTTTTGAATGTAAACTGACCTACAAAAGAAGCTTGTCCAAGTTATGCAAGTTAATTATCAGTAATAATAATAACAATAATTTTGATGCAAAATTATGTAACTTTTTAGATATTAGTGGATTTATTCACTCAATAGATGGTAAGAATAAAGATTTGTTACTTAATTCAGTTACTCAAATTTCAAGTTTATACCGGAATGTTTTTATGTGAAAATATATACACAGAATGTTTGTCACTGCCTAAAAAAATCTCTAAGTTTAGTAAAATTATTTCTTCAGTCTGTTGGAGATGTAGTAAAGATGCAAAAGCTGACTGGACACACATGTTTATGGACTGTGAAAAATTAAATGTATACTGAGAAGAGATAAGTATGTTTTTTAAGGTTTAATTGTTTGATAATTGTTCTTTAACTCCTTCACTCCAGTACAGCCGTTTTGAGTGTGTACCTTTAATTCCCATTGGGTGTGGCTTGAGCCTTTAAAAATGAAGTTATCACCTTACAGTTCTTACAAATACTCATTGACAGAGGTCAAATATCACTACAGTTGTGTTTGCAACCATGTATGCTTCAAGATAAAATATTTTGATAATTTACATGTAGCATTGTTTTGGAATTATTAGGGTGACCCTGGTGGTGCAGCAGTTAGCATTGCCACCTTACAGCAAGAGGTTCACTGGTTCAATCCTTGGCTGGGGTGCCTTCTGTGCAAAGTCTGCATGTCCTCCCTGTGGTCGCATGGGCTTCCTCTGTGTGCTCCGGTTTCATCCCACATCACAAAGACATGCTGTAGGTGAATTAGATACTCTAAATTGGCCTTAGGTGTGAGAGCGTGCATGTGTGTGCCTTCGGTGGAAGGTTGGGCACTGGGCTGGCAACTCGACACTGTAAAACTCCATTGCCGATAATGAGCAGAAAGGTGATCTGCTGTGGCAACCCCTAACCAGGAAAAGCCGAAAAAAGAAGAAAAATAATGTTTTTGAATCATTAATGCAAATATGAACAAGCAATATTTGACGCCTAGAGGCGCAGTAGGAGGTAACGGCAGAAATGGCTAGAGGTGCACTCAGCTGTATTGAGTTAACTAAATCAGTAATGCCAATGAATGTTCCACTTCCATTATCTGTAATAGCCAAACAACAAAAAATGCTCTGGAGTCTCCTGGCTTTAGCTAGAAAAGCTATTACAAAAAACTGGAAATCAACTTTAGTTCCTACATTCAAAGAATTTTTAAATTCAACAGCAATGCTATATAAAACTGAAAAAGAAGTGATCACATTAAGATCTATAAATCATAATAAGACATTTAATGATTGAGATAGGCTTGAAATGTCTATATTTAACAACCACGACTCTTAATGTTTTAATTATATAAGATAACCTTCATGATTCAATGTAGCCATAATATTGTATAACAGTACAAAATTGTAGAAATGAAGACAAACCAGAAGAACAAAACACCCATTCACAAATGGAGCAGTCCTCAGGTTGAAGCAAGTAGTAGCACAATCCAAAATAACACAAGTAATATTAATCTTCTTCAAAAATCCTCAAGATAAAAAAGAAGATGAAACAGAACAATTCAAAGTTTATTTTCACACAGACTTCAGAAGGAACTTTCCATTGGGGAACGAAAGCACTTGTCTGTGTGAAAATAAGTTTTGAATTGTTCTGTTTCATCTTCTTTTTTATTTTGAGGATTTTTGCAGATTAATATTACTTGTGCTATTTTGAATTGTACTACTGCTTGCTTCAACCTGAGGACTGTTCCATTTGTGAACGGGTGTTTTTTTCTTATTATTGTATAACAGTATGTGATGTTGAACTTCTTCCTTTCTGTGTATATATTGTAAATATGTTAAATGAATTTAAAAAAAATCTTTAAAAAAAGACTATTACCAGAAATCCATGTGATATAACAAAAATAAATATGATATATCACTGTGCAGCTAAATTTCTAACATACAAAATCTTACCACAAAAACATAGAGCAATAAGGGAAAGGAAGGGAAAGAAATAAATGACATCATGGAGCCATCAAACAGTGAAAACTATAAAGTAATTAAGACAAGAAGTGTCACTGTTAGAGGAGTATAGAAGAGGGAATAGATCAACAGAAATAAGAAAGATAGACATGATAAAAACAATGTGCAGTGTCAGAACAGAGCATGATCTATTGTACACTATTACAAATAATTTGCTAAAGATATCAGCACATGAAGAAAATCTTAGAAGATATGCAGATAATTATAAAGGAAAAGTACAAAATAACCAATTCATTGATGACTAAAAAAAGCTTTATAATTGGTAAACAAAGTAAATGGAATGGAAACAAAAAAGAAGAAATATACACATTTTGAAGCAATATCTATGATGGCCCTGTGGAAAGTAGCAAAGATGTTGAATGGATAGAACAAGTAAAAGAAACAGAAAAGGTTTATATGTACATGATATGAACTGAAATAAAATTAAGAAAAGCTCCTAATCGGAAAACCCCAGGACCAGATGCAGTACCTAACTTCTGGTTAAAAGTACTAACATCTTTACATGAAGATTTAGCCCTGATTAAGAACTACTTAGGTGTAGCTCCTGAACAGACACCAACTTGGTTAATAACAGGGAAAATTAAACTCCTCCTAAATAGTGAACCTGCAAACTATCCTAAAAATTATGGACAATAACACGCATTTTGACGATGTATAAACTATATATAGAAATTGATGCCGACAGTTTATAGTCATTTAGAAGAAAACTCAATCATGGTAACAGCACAAACGGGTAACAAAAAAGTGATATAGAACAAAGGATCATTTGTTGTTAAATAAAGTCACGGTGGAGAATTGTTAAAAGGGGAATAATCTAAGTATGCCATGGATAGATTACAAAAAGGCATGTAACAGCATCCCACATCATGTATAAAGAAGGGCTTACAGATGTATAAGATGCACCCTCCATTGATTAATTACATTAAAGTGACAATGAAGTAGTGGTAAACCACTTTACAGCTAAGCCATAATAAAAGACAGATCATTATCCCTTATCCCAGGGATAAAAATTCAAAGGGAGATATTTCAGGGTGTCTCTTTATCACTGTTGCTTTTTTGTCTTGCCCTTAATTCTGATGGTTAATGCTAGGAGTCTAAATATGAAACTGCACTCCCTGGAAACACTCCTTACTTTGGAAGATGCTGATGTTTGTGCATTCACCGAGACATGGTTCAAAGGCACAGAAAGCACCCCAGCTATGAACGGCTACAACGCCTTCGATATGTTCAGACCACAAACTGTGCATAAAAGAACTGAAGGAGGAGGTGTATCTATCTTCATTTAGGATAAGTACACCTTGAGACTGATCAAACAGTTTGACTCTCTTGAGCTAATCCATGTCCAATTAATTATAGGCAAAGTCCCCTACCACATCATAGCTGGCTATATGTCCCTTACCATGAAACAGAAAAGCATACCACATACCTAGACTGACTGGAGTCACTTGACATACAGCTTAATACTTTATTCATGGTTGATTTTAATTATCCTACCATCAACTGAGAAACATGCACAACCACAAACATACTGGCTCAGAGGTTCCTGTCTGAAATCTAAAAAGGAATGCCCAGCAATGCCCTGAAGTAGTTGTGGATGACACCACCCATACTCAACAACAGGTAATAGCCAGCCTGCTACCTGACAGATTTGGAGCAAACCTCACCTCCTGTTCCCTGCATTCATCACCCAAAGTATACCTTCCACCATTTCTCACCCTATTATATCAAGACAGCAGGTCCTCTTGGGGCTCTCCAAGGCCAAAAACATAGCATCAATAGGACCAGACAACAGTCCAGGTTGCCTTTTAAGCAACTTAAACCATGACCTAGCAGACCCACTTTCATCCCTGTGTAACCACTTCCTGTGAGCTGTTTATGTTCTGGCAGGATGGAGGACATCATCAGTAATCCCTCTGCACAAAGGGAGACCATCAACCAACCCTTGGAATTATAAGCCCGTACGCTTGACTATCCTCATCTGCAAGGACATAGAAAGAGTCATTATGGGCCTTATTAACAAGAACAGGTCGATCATGCCTTTTAAACATGGCTGACTTCTTCGAGAAAGGCACCAAGGCCTTTGACTAGGGAAACACAGTTCATACCACCTGTTCTGACCTAGCCAAGGCATTTGACACAATCCCCCCTCTCAGGTATTATAGAGAAACTCTCCCAATTGAGAATTAACCCCTGCATTACCAGATGGATAGCCAACTGGCTCACTGACGGGACACATACTGTCACATTTGCTGACTTCAGTTCTAGCAAAAACAATCAGTAGTGGCATACCAAAGGGTCCCGTACTGTTTTCAGTTTATTTATCAGAAGTCCAAGCAATCTTAGCTGACCTGTGGCTGACCAAGTTCACTGATGATTGCAAATTGGGAGCAATCACTGAGTCCCCCAGTGATGTTAATATACTGCAGACAGGGTTAACACAGACAAATGATTGATGCCAAAGCCATGGATTACAACTAAATGCCAAAAAACACATTATTATTCCATTTGGGAAAGATGACATCCCTGCATATTGCATTATAGACAGCACCCTCTATGCGCAGAGCCAGTGGTAGATGCTCAGGGTACTCAGGTTGATAGCAACCTGCACTTTGACCACCATGTATCCTCGGTAGTAAGGGAATCCTTGTATGAAGCACATCTTATAAATAAAGGCACTGCATCTAGGTCTAAGGATGCTATATTTCCATTATACTTGGCCCTCATCAGACCAGTAATTGAGTACAATGCTCCCTTTTGCATGTACTTCACCAGACACCTGCAACAACTGGAGAGACCACAGAGCCTTCTCACCAAGAAATTACAGGATACACAAAGCAAGTCATACAGGGAAAGACTGAAAGCCCTGTCAATTTAATTTTGTCCCTACAGGTTGCTAAAGGGTGACCTGTGCCTGTCTTACAGGACAGTCTCTGACCCGGTCCTGATGGAAATGCTACACATTTGTAAATCAAACTGTATAAGGGTCACTTGCTCCATGGATCTTAACCTAGCCTTTGACATGAACAGGCCATGCTGGTGAGATAGATACATCTCCAACAGATCTCCACTTCTCTGGAACAAGATTCAGATTCATGTGAAACAGAACCCCTCCCTGACCCTCTTCGAACACAAACTATATCAATGGATGGGTGACAGCAAATTCACTCCTGAGGAAGTGCCCACGTCCCTCATGGACAGAGAGTCATTATTAGCTACCATAGATGCTTACTTCAGTGAACTTCACTCACCTAACCACTGACAATTGAGGCAACTCAGGATAAATATAGCTAGGCTTGTAAGGGCTCTAAGCCCATTAGCCTATAACCTTCTATGACCCTATGAACCCATGAAATTATAAGCTGTCTACTTAACAAATTAGGTCATGGATTCAATTTGACTCCAGAAAAAAAATCTGTAAAGACTTCTCATTTTCTTTTTGTGGATGATTTAAAATTGTATAGGTCATCAGGAAAGGGGCTCAAAGCACAACTGCAAGTGATCAAAACTTTCTCATATGATATAAGAATGTTATTTGGTCTTGATAAATGTGCAAAAGCAACATTTAAAGCAGGAAAACTGTTCCACCAACAAAATATCAGTCTGGGACAGGAATGTGATATAAAGAAACTTGAACAGGAGGGAGTGCATAAATATTTGAGAACTGATGAAGGATTGACAATAAAACATGAGCAAATGTAAACAAAACTCAATAAGAATATTTTAGAAGACTAAAATTAATACTGAAAATAGCTCTGACATTTAGGAACAAAGTTCAAGCCATAAACCATTTTGCTCTTCCTGTTCTAAGTTACAGTTTTGGGTGCTAGACTGGCCCCAAAAGGTATTGGATCAGTTTGACAGGAAAATAAGGAAATGCTTCACATTTATCAAATGATATATAAAAATCAATGCATATCAAGATTGTATATTCCTTATTCTGCAGGAGGTATGGGCCTCCTCAAAACTGATTACATAGCTGTATCTGCAGTCTCAGGACTGCATACATATCTGCTGACTTCACCAGAGTCAAGCATAGTGAAAGTTTTAGAAGATATGGAGAACAAGTCAAAGATGACTTCCCTGCCTCGTTTAGTAGAAGCACATCAGTGTCAAATGGGAATGGAAATCAAACCACAAGTTGACAAAAATCAGGCAGCAACTGAATGTGCCAAAAAACAGAAAAAAAGACTATAAGAAGGATCAGATGAGAAGGCAAGGAATGTGGAAAAGGCATAAATTTAGTTACAAATACAGAAAACTTCAGAACAACCTCATGTTGATCAAGATCTGATGCAGGAATGGTTAAGGAGAAGTGAATTAAAACCAAAAGACGAAATATTCATATTAGTGGCACAGGATAATAGACTATGTACGTTTGTTTACAAAATCCATTGAACATGTGGGAGAAACAGACAAATGCAGGTTCGTAAAACATGATAGGAAACAGTCGCACATCTTGTTGCTGGGTGTGATATACTAATGGCAGAGGGTCTGTATACTGAAATACATGTTAATGTGGCAAGACTGTTGCATTGGGGATTGTGCAAACATTACAATATTGAAGTATTGAAGTAGCCGAGAAGCATTGAAAATATGATCCACAAAGCATTATAGACAACAATGAAGTTTATATTACATGGGATCACCCATTACTAACTGCTCAAAAGAAGAGTTGTGAGAAAACTGAATGTAGTAGTCTATGAAAAATAGGAAAAAGTAGCATTGATCATTGAAATTTCTACACTCAGAGATTACATTGTTTTATTTTCAGAGAGACACAAAGTCATAAAATACCAGGATATGCAGGCAGAAATGAGGGCAATGTGGAAGAAGGCTATCCAGACAGTTCCAATGGTAACAGATGCAATGGCTTTCCTAAAAAAGAATTTGCAATCCTATTTAGATATGGGAGCAATGCATTTAACTCCATATGATTTGCAGAAGGATTCAGTTCTGGACATATTGTGGGTCCTGCAAAGAGCACTTTGGCTAATGTCAAAATTGAAATTATACTAATTTTACAGACTTTAATCATACTTTGACTTAGAAATGGGATCCATTCCCATCATGGTATTAGAAACCTAAAAGACTTGGAGAAAATTAAAGCAGGGACAGACACAGGGGAACCTCGAAACACTGGATGCGTCTCAGTTTGGTTTTGTCAAGGGTAGGGCATGCTTACTCAACCTAATGGATGTTTTGAAAAGATCATCAAAACAATGGATAAAGGCAAAATGGTACACACTGCATGCCTTGCCTTGGCCAAAAATGTTGACACAAATCCCCACTCAGGCATAGTAGACAAGTTAAATAAACTAGGAATAAACCCCTGTGACATCCATTGGATTACCAACTGGCTCACAGATAAGACAAAGATAAATAAAATAGGGGAATTTACTTCCACAAAGACCACAAGGAGAACAGTCACTGGTGGAGGCCCCCAGGGTTCTGTGCTGGGACCTCTCTTGTTTGTTATCTACTTTTCTGAAGTAAAAGCCAATACCAGTGGAGTCTGGTTAAGTTTCCAGATGACTATAATGTAGGAGCAGTCAGTGAATCCCTAAATGACTTTCCATCTTGCAGGAAGGTTTGTCTCAGGTAAATAACTGGTATCAAATTAATTTTCTGAAACTAAATGCCAAAAAGTATATTATTGTATCCCTTGAAAAGTCATCTACCCCAAGGAACTTCCAAACTGACCATCCTCCCCAAAGAGTTGATCCAGTTGGGAACGTATGTGAAAAGTAACCTAACTTTTGACTAACATGTGTCTATTGTTGTAAGAAATTGCTTCTATAGTGCACAGCTTTCTAAACAAACAAATTGTGTCTAGATCTAGGGATGTCATTATTCCCACTACTCAGCTCTCATTAGGCTAATCATAGAATATAATGCCCCCTTTGGCATGTATCTGTCCAGACACATTCAGCAAATGGAACACCCACAGAGATACCTTACTAAAAGGATACAAAGTATAAACAATATGTCTTACATGGATCGACTCAAAGCCCTGTTATTATACTTGGTGTTCCATGGACTGATAGGAGGTGACCAGTGTCTGGCATACAAGGCATCCTTCAATCCATTACTGATGGATTCACTGCACATCAGCAAGTCAAATGGCATCACAATACTTGGCCTAGGGATCTAAATCTCTTCTGAAACATAAATAGAATGGTTTGGAGGGACAAGTATATTTCACAGAGAATAGTGCTGCTTTTTAACAGACTACCTATCCACATAAAACAAAATGCATACCTGTCCATTTTTAAATGCAACTTAGATATACGGATGGGAAACAGAGGACTGACCTCTGTACTACTAATGGACAGTGGCAGTTTCTAAATGCTTTATTCCAGTTATTCCCATTAGGAGTAATATATAAGTTTTGACCATGGGAAGGGTAAGGCCAATCTATAACCAAATGGGAAAAGTTATTTTGAGCACAAAAAGGGAAATTGGTGATGCTTGGCCCACAAGAGCAGTTAGGCTAATACTTACTTATGAACCTATAAAATGAACTCCTGCTCAACCTAGTTAATCTGATCTGTAAGAGGGTAAATACCCAGCAAATTAGAAGCTATGCCTCTCCTAGTCCAAGGCATACAGTGAGCATTATATAATCATATCCTTTCCCAATATGAATGCAAAATCCAACAAGACAACACAAAACTATCATACATCAATGCCATGAAAAAAATTACAAACTTCCTAAACTCTTAAGATTAGAATCAGAGAACCACGTCCCCACCAATTTACAAAAACTACATCCATCCCTCATTTACATGTCACTAATAAGATGCCACTCACATGTCTAATGTGAATAAACCAACTTCTGGGCACATCTTAGTAATTGCTGACTATATTGTTAATCATACAGACTCCTTATTCACTGTGCTGGACAAGGGTTTGGTTACAGTTAGCTGATTCTCAGCAACACAGATTGCAGATCTGTTAAGGAGTCTAAAGGCTCTCTCCACCTTCAGCTATGACAATAACATGACACTAGTCCATGCAGGAGTAAATGACCTGGCACAAAAACTCTTAAAAGTCACAGAGAGGAACATGCCAGCACTTGCTTTGCCAGCTTTAGCCAAGGGTAAGACTCTGGTGCTGAGTTGTATATTCTCTTCTCTGAAAATATGCTTAGATTCAAGGAAAAGATAACTGGGTTCATAAATTGGCTAAGTATAATCACAGTAATGAAGTATTCATTATAGTAAAGTAAGCCCAATCTATTTATTTATCTATCTGTCTGTCTATTTACCTGTATGCTTTAAAAGCTCTAACAAACATTTTGGCACATAAGTCTTTGTATTAAATGAAGACTGAGCTGTTTGCATGTACTGCAGTACAAAGACGAAAAAAATGAAGGTGCACAACAAGTTTTGTAGCTCTGAACTATAACAAAAACAGCAACTATATGTGAGGAGTACCTTGTAACAGCTTTAAAGGCTGTAATTTACTTAGCACTATTATGAACCAAAAGAGAGTGGCAGCCCAGAGTATATTATAACTTTTAAAGCTTTTTGAGGTTCCTGCATCTGTTTTGTGTTGTACTGAGAGATTAAACATAGCAGTGCTCTTTTGAGAGTGTACTGAGTTTCTAGATTGTATAATCTGAACATAAAGTACTTTGTCAGAAAGTTTGGAGGAACAAATGCTTGTAAATAATGAAATAGTTCTTTGCTCTGGATCTTAATGATTTTGGCTGACAAAAAAGCAATTAATAGTAAATGAAAATCAAAATGTAAACGAGATGTAACCGAAGTGATGAATACTGTAAAGGAGATAAAAGAATTAGAAGTGACATCTTCAGAAAAGAGAATGAATACCTTGTATAGAAAAAAAAATGAGATTTGTGGGAACAATACATGCAGAATAATATTCAGTCTGTCAGGAATTGAGAAATTTATGTAATGCTGGAGTCAATTATAAATGTTAAAATGTATTTTGTAGGAAAACCATGAAAAGATCACTATGTTGTATTTTCGTTTCTATTAGCGTATGTGTACTTATGTCACTGCTGCAACTGATTTTATAAAGATGTTAAAAAAGAATGCATCACTGCTGAAATGTGCTTAACAACTTTGTTAACACATTTTTAATCAGAATATGCCTTATGAAAGTTATTTCCTAAATTCTGAGTGTAATTGGGGTGCTCCATTTACTACACTCCTTTTTCTTGGGATTAGGAATTTCCTTTTCCCTCAATGGCTCCATTCCCTGGTAGTCTATTTCTGAATCTCACTTTTTGTTTGTCTTATTATATCATTTTTAACTAATGTCACACAAGCAAATTGCTATAACTTTTAAAGTAAGTCTAGCATCTGTATTTTGTACTTTTCCAGTTTACAGCAACTGTAGGATCATTTGCAATTTGTGTTCACATGCTGCCTCATGTTAACATTAAAAATAGTAAAAGGCCAAGCATAGCACAATAAGAGTGGAGATGCTTGCTGGTTCACATTTATATGAATATTCTTTTTTGGACTGCTGTTCACAATGGTAAATTATTATTATTATTACTATTATTATTATTATTATTATTGTTGTTGTTATTAGTATTATTATTATTTTTTTATTATTATTTGTTAAGCATTTTTCTGATGATTTATTATATAGCATAAAGCATTATGTCTGGTCAAGTTTCACACTTAAAGAATATAAAACACCACAGTCTGCAGTAACCATGGTGACAATTTTCAGAGTTATTATTTTTGACAATTTATATCAAGAAAAAGCAGGCATATGTTTATTTAAACCCCATTTCCAGTTCTCCATTACACTCATGTAATCTGCTTCAGGCTGATGGTTTATTTCAACATGACAATGAGTCTTTGCTCTTTGTCTTAAAGTAAAAGCCTTGTGTTTGATTTACTTTTGCAGTCTGTACTCATTTCCACTGATAACCTCTAACAGCCTTTCAAAATGTAGATGGTTTCAAATGAAAAAGTTACATATGTCTGGTTTAAAAGCTTTGCTATATTTCATTGTAGATATCTTTAACTAAATTAAGGCATTCAGAAATATTGCTTTATTATGGGGCTTAAATATCCAGCAGTTTATATTTTGTCACCCAATGAAACTTCTTTCTCTTTTGGCCACATGATCTTTTTGCTGGGTCTACTGTCATTAATCACATCTATGTGTTCAGCACAAGATTAATGATACTTTAAACATCTAACGATATGAAGCATTTCTCCCCTAAAAAGTGGCATTCAAATGTCACACAGTACCATAAATAATTATGTGGCAAATTCCCAGCCCCTTTCCTATTTATGCCAGATATGAGGTCACACAACCTCAGAGATAGTGAAGGTGGAAAAACAAATAAAAGTCATCATCTCCTTCTACTCAGAGTCCTACCAATGGAGACTAAATAAAATAATGAGAAGCATACCCATTGCACATGCACCAAAATGTCAACCGCAGAAACCCAGTGATGTTTCTGTATTAATGTCAGTGTACCAGTAAGAGACTAACTTTAGGTTTGTGTGGGCCTTTGAGTGTTTCACAGGTAAAAGTTCAATTTTTTACTGAATTTTGATATCCAACTGGGACAAAAAGAAAATGGTTTCAATCAAGCTATACAGTCTGTACTATGTGTAGCAGAGAAGAGCGATTTAACTTTGTGCTTGTGCTTGTCCTGATCCTTTGTGATCAAACATCAATGAGGCCATTAGCAGAATAATGAAATCAGGCTGGATACAAAGACAAACAGGTACAAGTATCTGCCATTAGGACAGCATTAGGGAAGAGTATGTGAAGAATTTCATCTTTATTTGAGTAGCACACAAAGATACACAGAAAGTGAAAGATGACTCTGGATGTCAGTAAGGAAAGACCATATCCTTCACTGTGAATAATGTTTACAAAAGGCAACATTCATCTGCAAAGCAAGTGCCAATGTATTTGTAATTACAGCATAAGAGCTGTTGCATCAGCCACTGGTTATATATAGGTATTGATAGGATTATATACCTAGTACTAATGGGAAAAGATGTGTGTGTTAATAAAGAGGTGAGCCAAGGGAGGCAGGTCATTGTTCCTTTTAGTGTAAAGGCAAATTCAGAGAGAGTTTCATCATGGGAGCTAAGAGCCGTGAACACAAATGGCTGTTTCTGTGATTGTGAAAAGCATGATTCAGGAGCATGTTTGATACAATGCTTTAATTTGCATAGCTCAGAATAGTGAGGAGTGCTAATCAGCAATTTCCTGATGTCTCATGCTTTGTGTTAAAAGAGGTATCCCTCTACTCATTCATACACACACACACACACACACACACACACACACACACACACACACACACACACACACACACACACACACACACACACTCAAACATATACTCACATTCACATGCATGTACACACACACACACACACACACACACACACACACACACACACACACGTATATGTTCAGACATAAACACATAAACACACACACACGCACACAAACACACACACACACACACACACACACATGGACACATCCCTATGTCTCTTTCAAGTCCCTAAGTTTACTGTTTCTTTGTCCCTCATAAATCATGATTACAGTCACTCAGTGATGGCAAACATTGCAGTTTCATTCTTCTTGGTTTTTAAAAATACACTATGATGCTCAGCCTGCAGCTTTATTAATGTTTTATGGTAATATTCAAAATTTCTCCCTGGTATGATTTTGTGTTCTTCCCAGTTATTTCCAGAATACTACAATTTGATTTAGAGGTATGTCAGTCCCCACCCCATCCCTGCGATATGCCATCATCCTTCTTAACTGCCCATTATTTAATTGAAGCTCCTGACTTTGACAATTATTTCTGCCCTGATCCTCATAATTTATGGATCATTACAGTCACTCAGTAATGCCAGACATGAGAGTTTCATTAGAGGGAGGCATAGTGGAGCAGCGAGCAGCATTTCTGTTTCACAGCAAATGTTTCTCTGGTTCAGCTCTTAGTTAGAGTACCATTTGTGTGAAGTGTGCATATCCTCACTGTGTTCACTTGTGTTTTTTGCAGGTGCTCCGGTTTCCTCCCATAGGTTCATAGTTTGTTACTAGGCTAACGACTACTACGGCCCTTACAAGCCTATCCATGCACCCCAGCAATGTGGGACTCAAGTAACATACAGGAGGTCTTGTTAGTAGGCAGGTAGCTAAGGATTTGTAAGGGGGGTTACTTAACATAATATTTTTCTTATTGATGGCCTCGGTCCATAAGGGACATGGGAGCCAGACTGTGGGTAAATTAACAATTTCCCATCCACTTGTCAAGGTATCGTTTGGCTAGGGTCAGGGATGAACTCTTTTCTGCATGGATGGGGATGCTATTCCATAGTATGGGGATCCAATGGGACACATAACCAAGAATATGAAACCAATAATAAACTAAAAATGAAACACCACCAACATACTCGGACATGATTAACCTTTAATAAACAAATATATACTGAGAACTTTTGTCTACAATATGAGACTTCCATCAGAGTGACAACGATTTGAAGCCAGTGACACTGAAGTGGCTGTTTGGAGTTTTGGTAGGTCGTTGTTTATGTGTTGATGAAAAGACATTAGATGAAAACGTCTTTCGACAACATAATATAGACCCGATGTAAGCTAGCACCACAGAGGCATAGAATGTAACTATAAATATGAAAGAATGAATATATAAATACATGCAGTACATGAATATATAAATACAGAAGTAAAACACCAAAAACCTGCTGCCTGATAACATTGCTGAACAACTAAACCCCCCACTATCTGCTAGAAATACATACAAAAAATGAGAAATATAATAATTATAAAGGAGTAAAGAATTGGTTAAAACACCATAAAATGTAATCTTAAATAGTTAATAAAAGTGTTATTAAAACTTGGTAGTTTTAAATAAATAAAAAATATTATAAAACCTTGGAAATACTTTGAATACTTTGAGTTATTTAAATTATATCTGCTTTATATATTTGCTTTACTCTTTAAAAAGATTGAAATAGAAATGGTATAATTTATTCCCAGGATACATGATGAGGCATTGAGCTTTACCTTCCAGATTAACTCTGCATTCTAATAAGGTTTCAACATTCCCACCCAATGGGATCACCATAACTCTGTCAATAACAAAGAAGGAAAACTTCTTAAAATCAAGACACACAACAGAATGTCTATATGGGGTGTTAGTGTTTTTCTTCTTATTAATATCATATATATATTCTCATATCCTTTTTTTCATTCTTTGAATAGTTTTCCCCACATCGAATGCATTGCATACAGAGCCAAGTAAACAATGTGGGTAGTGTTGCAATTCACTTTCCCTGGACATGCAATGATTCTCTCATGACTAGAAACTATAGCATATGAGCCTTCGTATATGTACCTGCACATTTTACAAAAATGCATTTATACATGTAACTATGGCTTAGAACAATTTTCCAGAGCCAGATTCCAAGATTCTCTTAATATACTTCCCTCTAGTGTCCCTAAACATTGTTCATATTATCAGTAAAAGTTATTCCCCAGGATTACTTAACAGTATTGACATACTGGTGAGAGGTGTTATCAAAAGGGACCACAAACGAAGGAATACTTTCTTTATCATGAGTAGGACTTTCTGTGCACGATGTATTAATATTCAACAATCTTTTTAAAATTGGTGCAAAATGGTCTTGGTGGTGCCCCTCCACTTCTGCGTTGATGTCCTTAAGCAGCTGAAAAGATACCCCTGTCTAGAAACAAGAAAACAAAATAGTATAATTCCGTATTAAAAATTGTATCATCAGATATAAGGCACAAAAGCCTAACCATCTGTCCTTTGACTACTGACTTCTTTTGGAACAAGGGTGACAACTGCCATACTGGAAATAAGTGTTGGAGAAAGTCTCCTTCCTAAATATAGTGGATATATAACATTCCTTAACCAAGTCTTTACCCAAAGTAGTATCAAGATAATTAATGTTGTTCATATTGATAGTGTATGTAAACTTTAAGAATGATGTAGAGTTCTTCCAGATATTAAAGAAGTGTTCCCGTTACTCAGAATTGCTCTTCCATAAATTTAACACTCGCCAGGTACCTAAAATAGCCATGTGTTAATGAGAGAAACTCAGGTGTGAAGGCAGCAATCTTCTCCCATATAGCCAATACAATATTGTCTATTGGCATATACTAGGGTACATGCAGCACACATTGCAGCTCAAGAGGTCTAATGGTAATAATCCCCTTCAAAATACAAAAAGTTATTATTAAGTACCATGTCTAAAAGTGAACCCACCACTCTTACATCCTGAGGGGACATAGAGTATGTTCTGAAAGATAGGAAGAAAACCACTGTAACCCAATATCATGGGGGATCACTGTGAACAACTTCACTATGTCTACTGTAATAAAGGTTACATTCTCCATATATTCCAATGTGTTGAGGGTTTCCAACCGATGTCATGAATCTCTTAGAATATAAGTTTCCAGTTTCAACAAAAGTTTACGTTTCTAATATACATATTTAGCCAATGGCTCCATTTTGAGCCTTTGGCTAAGGCAATAGGTTGCAAGGATGGATCATGGATTGTGGTTTTCTGTGTATTTTGGGAATACTGAAAATGGATGCTACCTTAGGTTTTGCTACATTTAGGTACTCCCAAACATCATGATCCACTTCCCCTTGAATGACCATGTCCAACAAATAAAAATCTAATCTGGCAAAAGCTCTATTGATTTCATTTAAAGAAACCCTCTGATAAGTATTGTCATTTGAAAGTAATTGAAACATTTTGGAAGAGGAGTCAGTACTGTTCATAATGATCACTCCCCCATCCTTATTAGGTTTCATTACACAAATGCTTCCGTCTTTAAGTATATTATGCAGAGACTCCCTTTCCTCAGGGGTTAAATTGTCTGGAACAGATTTTATCATTTTATTTTTTTCATAATTATAGCTAAAATGTCCCTCACAAAGTCTTCTGTAAATTGAAACCAGGGTGTTACGGGATGGCATAAAGGTGCTCTTTCTATATAACCCCTCTTGTCCACTATTAAACACAATTATATCAGCAAAAATATTTTAAATCCTAGTAAAAAGCTTAAACTTATGATAGCATTTACAATATCTAAATTAAAACCAGGAATGAAAGTAAAACTTTTCTAATAATAGATAAACTTGTTTTGTGCCAAATAACAGTAGACAAATTCAAAACTTTGAATGTGTCTGAAATGTTATTGTCCATTAAAAGTTCACATTAACATTTATACAAGGTTATCATCTGTATCTGCCTCACCCCCTGCCCCTACCTCAGGGACTCAAATATGTCCCTTTGCTTTGGGGGTTCAAAATGGTCCTTGAGCCATAGTTTGAGTCCTGTTCCTGCTAATGACTGGTTAGTCTCTCAGACTGTCTGATTGAGGGTTGATCTAAATAAACCCTTCCTCATCTCCATTGTTATCTACATCATTGTTAGAGTTCAAGTTGTCCCTAAAGGACACAACTCTGTTACCTAATCCTTGCCATGGAACTGGAAAAGCCTTCCCACACTCATAATCAGTTCTCTTTCTAACCTATGCATTTTATGGGTTTTGTTTTTAACAATGCTGGTGTCAGTTTTAGAGAAAATATCAGAATACTGATGCTTGATATTAATGAATGACAAATCCTTTCTGATGTTCTCATTAATAACTCTCAACTCATTATCTAACACAGTAATTTTATGCTCGTTTTCTTTAATAAGCATCTTAAGTAAGGTAATACCTGTATCGTTGTATAATTTGACAATGTACAGGTAAAAAGCCAAATTAAGTTCCACACCACTGGGGCATTTCCAAGTCCATAACCCTTTCTGTATGATATTAATGTGGATACTTCAGTAAAATAAGAGTTTTCCAACTGTAAGTTCTTAATCCTGTACAATTTCTTTTCAAAATCTGTTAACAGGGTTGTAAGAGAAGACTCACCATGCTCACTGTTAACTGAGAAAGAAAGGCAGTTCCCACATAACTAAGCATCAAGATCTATATCCAGTAACTGGTTGCTCACCGTAGGGGTTGAGTTCCGATGGACATTATCTACTGCCTCTGCCTATGTCTGCAGCAATTGGAAAAATGTGTTCTGACTGTGATTAATTTCCTGACCCTACTCATAACTAATGGAAGAGATTTGTTTGTCTGAAACCACAGGGTTGGAGCATTTAGCAATTTGTTGAATCAATAGAGTAAGATCACCAGGCAGATCCATAAAGATAATAAAACCAGAATCCAGAGAATGAGGTAGGGTCCAACTGAAAAATCAGTAACCAACAGTAAGAAACCAATAAAAAACTAAAAATGAAACACCACCAACATAGTCTGACCCAATTAAACTTTAATAAACAAATTATATAGGAAAATTCTAACTGCTTTCATCTAAAATGCAAGACTTCATCAGACTAACAACCATCTGAAGCATGTGAAACATTTATATATCAACCAACCAGTGAAAAATAGGAAATCAATAATTAAGTAATTGAATAATTAAGTAATGATTAAATACATTAATGGAAGATGTAAGCTAGCAACACAGAGGCATAGAATGTAATTATAAATATAAATGAATGAATACATAAATGCATGAAATACATGAACACATAAATACAGAAGTAAAACACAAAAAAACCTGCTGACTGCTAGCATTGCTGAAATGCTAAAGCCCCCACTATTGGCTAGAAATATGTACAAAAAAATGAAAAAATATAATTAGCATAAATGAGTCCTTAGTGACACATATCTGTGATATTAACATGCTCTGTTAATATCACAAGTGAAGTTCAGATCCCTGGATCAAGTGTTTCAAGTGCTGTTTGCTTTGAACATGTGCAAAAAATCCATCAGGGCTTGGTCTGAGGAACCCTAGAATACAGGCAAAGATCCCATCTCTGTAGCCTGTAGGAGATTGAATATAGAGACTGAGCCTTTAGTTGATTAGTGTAGGACAGATAATTCTGATGGGAAACTGTTGTGGGCATTCCTGCTGCTGCAACTGTCTGGTTTTATGTATACATTTACAAATATATATATACATATATATATATATATATATATATATATATATATATATATATATATATATATATATATATATATATATGTGTGTGTGTGTGTGTGTGTGTGTGTGTGTGTGTGTGCCAAAGGGGACTTTGTATTTAATGATAAATAAATTATATCAGACCTCTCAAATGTCCAGAATTTTGCCTAAAATTTTTGGTCTGTACTTCATAAAATTTGTGGTTTTCTGGTATTTCACTGAGGATTAAGTTCCCTAAGTAAGGACAGACATTTGACTTTCAAACTTTATATCCTTCAGAAAATACATAGTAACATAAACCTTTTATTTAAGCAACTTTTGAAGTTTATAAGACCAATATTTAAAAACTGTCCCTAATTTTTGGCCTTTGTCCCCCCATTAATTTTGGCTTTGTCCAGATTTCTTGTTCTAAGACGTTAAGAAGTAAGGGTCTGATAAGGTCCGAGTAGAGTGGTACTATAATTTCCTTGGATCTGGATGCCATACCTTTAAGTATAAGTTGGACCACAAAGAATGATTTTCTTATTATCTTAGTTACATGTTGGTCAAAGGACAGATTGCTGTCTAAGTATATTCCCAGATCCCTTACTACTGGGTTGACTTTTAGGGGAATTTTATCGAAGGAGTAATTAACTTGCACTGACAGTTTCACAAAGGGCATTATAATTTATTTTTGGCAATGGCTTTGGCACCGGTCTGTTAAACCCTTTTACATGATGCTGGTGTTTTGGGAGGAATTTATAATAGCTCCCAATTTACAGTCATCTATGAACTTGGTGAGCCAGATCCCTTTAGCATTAGCCTTGACTTCCGAGAAGTAGATGCCAAACAGGACAGGGACCATTGTGGAGTCCTGGGTTACTGCACTGATCACGGGTCTCTTGTTGGAGTTCGTCTTACTGATCCTGACTCCTTGGGTCCTGTCTGTGTGTCACCTGGCAATCCAGTGGGTTATGTATGAGTTTACAACTAGCTCAGAGACGTTACGAACAATGGCTGAATGGGGTATTGTATCAAATGTCTTAGATAAAAATGTGCAGTATGCACTGTTTTACCCCAGTCCATTGCCTTTGTGACCCTTTCAAAAAAGCCCACCAGGTAAAGTAGACATGGCTAAATTGGGATGATCCAGTTTCTGTAGGTTGCCATTGTCCTTGTTTATTATTTCCATAATTCATTCCATGACTTTGTATATCAGGCTTGTTAGACTGGTGGGTCTGTAGTTACCTGGGTGAATTGATGGTCTACTCTTGTACAGGGAAAGGACTGTTGTGATCCTCCATTCCCTTGGGGCATAGCCTGTTTGATGGTTGTAGTTGAATAGTGCCTCACGTGGTCCTGATAGGTCATGTTTTAGACTATTCAGGATTCAACCAGGTATGTTTTTGGGGCTCATGGAGGTTGCATTCTTAGCTTTATGGAATGTTGCCAGCAACTGGTCCTTGCTGATAGCTGGGGGAAGTATGTAGGAGGGGATTTCACCTAGAGGAGCTAGAGAGGAGTAGGGGTAAAAAATGAGCTGAATTTATCAACCAGTAGATTTGCTATGTCACCCTGATCAGCGTAGTAGTACCACTCACCACCAGTTCAGCACACTGTTGTGTATTACCTCTAAAGTTCTGGACATAGCTGAAGAGGCCTTCTGATTGTCCTTAGCCTGTGAGGCTATCCTGACCTCATAGCTGGCCTTGTTGGACTTAATTACACCTCTTAGTTCTTTGTTTAGTTTTATAATTGAACACTTATATTTAAGGGAGTTGCTTTTCCTGGTTTTGGCCATAGGTTTTCTTCTTTTATTATAACCCTGTTTAGGTGAAGATTCTACCAGTGCTGTTCATTTTTAGTGTTTATTTTGGATTTATTTCTGGTAGCTATGGCAGCCTCTATGCAGCCATTCACATGTTTGTATAGTTACTCTGTGAATAATTCTTCATAGTTAGCTGTGGTCTTTGGATTGGGGGCCAGCTTGAATTTTGACAAACGTTCATTTAATAGGATGCAAGTTGCCTTTGAATAGTTCCTAAATGTTACTGGTTTAGCTGGAGTTTCTATGCTGATTTTTATTTCAAATGAGACAGATTTGTGATCTGACCTCACTAGTGAAGATATGACATGGAGGGGGGGGGGGCAACGCTCTCCCATGTTGGTGAGTACCAAATCCAGTATGTATGATCCTCTGATTGGAGCATGCATTATCTGTTCCTTGATGTCTGTGTTAATAAAGTCCAGGAAGTGTTGTGCCTATGAGTTTGAGGCAGTGTACTCTTCCCAGTATATAGTGGGGTAGTTAAAATCACCCAAGATTAGGGTGTTTGTTTGTATGGTGAGCATTTCTAGTAGGTTTATGTAAGAGTCATGAGACTTTATGGGAATAGATGATGACCTGTAGCTAGCCATGATATGGTGAGGGACTTTACCTATGGCTACTTGAATGTAGATGAGCTCCATGGTCTCACTGTATTTAACCAACTTGGAGGTATGTTTCGTGCTAGCATAGATCAAAACACCATCCCCTTTGGCCCCAGTCTATGCTGCTCCCACATACCAAAGACATGTTGTAGGTGGATTGGACACTCTAAATTGGCCATAAGTGCAAGTGTTCGTGTGTGTGGAATGGGTGAACTACTGCTGCAGGTCTTGCCGCCCGGTGGTGTAAACACTGACTCTAGATGATTGTCACTGTTAAAATGAAAGCCCAACCTTGTGTACAAAAACAAGAAAAAGGGGTTGTAGATGGATGGATTAGAGTTTCATAGTTTTCTTTTTTCTGAAAGTACAGAATGCAACAGCAATCCCTTTTTAATGTCATCATTTGGTGTAGAAACCTAAAGCTCTGCCTTCTTAAGGTGATACTCCATGGACCAAGGGTACAAATTCAGTGCCTTTTCCCTTTCTATTATTTTTCCCCAAAATATTTAAGGTAGTTGTAAGAGTTTCTCTTGTGTCTAATGTTAGCACATAGCACTAAATGCCTTCTTCCTTTGTAGAAGGTACAACTTTTGTAACTAACTTAGAATAACACTTGAAAAATATCCCTGGTGTCTAATGTTCCACCTGCCAATATGTCTTTCATGCTACAAAGTTATCATCTGATAAACTTATTTAAGTGACTATAGGGTTAAGATATTCCTGATGTCAAATTTTGCCTCCTGCCCATATGTCTTTCATGCTACAAAACTGTTGTT
This sequence comes from Protopterus annectens, assembly GCF_019279795.1. NCBI lineage: Eukaryota > Metazoa > Chordata > Ceratodontiformes > Protopteridae > Protopterus > Protopterus annectens. Next base: position 1,551,552,987 of record NC_056728.1, read on the forward strand.
CTATTAACTTTTTAAGTGACCATAGTGTGTGTGTCCCTGATGTCTAATGTTCTCCATCAATCCACACAGCTTTTGCTCTGCAAACCTGTTGTTCTATGAGCATTGATATTGAGTACAGAGTTATAATTATTGTTTTATTTGGATTTAAAACAATAAATATACAAATCAATTATAAAACAAACAAATAACTATTTACATAGGTCCACAGCTGATCAATATATCAAAGTAATACATCAAAAGCAATTAACATTTTTCAAGCAAGGATTTAAGTTGAAGCGAAGATTTATATGAAGGTGTAATATTAGAAGTTCTTGTCTTTACAGTATGCAGTTCACTACTGCAAACAAGTTTTGCCATATTAATATATTCAACACTAGAGGGAATAACTTTATTTTTCCAATTTTTAGTAATTACTTTTCTGGCTATAACAAGACTAGGCCAAAGAAGAGGCACTTGGGTTTTTGGAATTATCTCAGTAATTGGAATATTAAATAAAACTAAATATTTAGAAATATTACATCTATCTGACCATAGACCTTAAATAAAGTTATTAATTTCTTTACAAAAAACATTCATATACCATATGGGTCTAATCAGCTATATCTCAGAATCACATCTCTAGCATTTAAAGCATTTAATTCTGTTTGATTTATACATAATTCTAATTTTCTTAGAAGTGGCAAAAACTCTATGTAAAAATTTCAAGTGAAAATTTTCCAATATAATGAAGATGTAGTTTTATCTGTAGATTTTAATATTAATTTCTTAGATTCTTTAAAGAAGTCGTCATTATTAATTTTTGAGAAGTAGTTCCAATAGTACTTTGCTCACCTAGACTTTTACTCCACACACACTAACTGTATTTCTATACTATTTCCTACTACCATCAACTTTGTTCCTGGATTTACTTTCTGTCTACTGTTGTCATGTGTATATATGTATGTATTGTAAATAGTTTGCTCTCCCTTTATTCCCCTTCCTAACATTTATGCTTGTTCTACCACTCTGCCATAACAAGACTCAGACTCTATGTAACCAACCATGTCAATATATGACTCATATGTCAATATGTCAACACACAACTCATATTTTATGTAAATACTATACCTCTTAATGTCTCTGTTTCACAATCTACCAGTATTCTTATCACTTAGGTTGACTGTTGTCTCTTTATGTATCTGTATCTTTGAACCAAATTTAATTTTATCTTTTGTATTTTCTTTTGTTTATCTTTTATATTATTATGTAATGTGGAACTTTTCTCCCCGGGCCTCCACTGAAAATAGGCTCCTGAGCCCAGTGGACCTCCCCGGTCATCAAACTGAAATAAATAAATAAATAAATAGTTCCAATAGGAATTGTCTAAATATGTGAAATCTAACAAGAATTTTATAAATTTATGAACATATGATTTATTTTTCATTGCATTATTATTATTTGTTAAGAATTCCAATAATTTGGGGAGCAATTTCTTATCTAGGTTAAATATCTTATTTACTTCTGTGTCCACAAAGTCTCTAAATATTTGTAAAATAAACTAATTCTCAGAATATTGTTTTTATTTGGACCTCATGTTTTCAAAAGTATATATATTAGTACCATTTAAGAATTGATGCCAATAAATTAAATTACTTTGCCAATAAATTAAATTACTTTGTTGTTTCAATGCTAGCATTTTGTTGAAGTTATGAGTTTTTAAGCAGTCATTTGTATCATTTGCATATGGAATTGGAAACACAGAAAATATTAAGTCTTCAATACAATAGTAAGAATATGTGAATGCATGACATGATGCTGTTGAAATAGGGAATTTAAGAAGAGGGTGTAATACATCTTTTAATAACCAGTTAAAATATTAGGTGCTATTTATTTATGACTAGTTGTGATATATTTATTATTTACTAATAATATGTATTGATGTATTTGTTTCCATTTTGAATCATAAGAAGAATTTATACGCAACACTATAAGTTTTACACATGTTGAAGTAGCATACAATTCAATATCAGGGAATCATACTCCACCATTATCCCAAAATGTTTTGTGACAATCAAAGCAAACTCTTGCCCCAGAACTCAATAAAATCTGTGTAGGTTCCGTGTAGAGCCTACACAGAATGTACCTGTGTGCACAGTCACAGTTCCTCCCCTGGCACCGAAACATGCATATTAATTATGGCATGCTGCCGCAGGAGATCAGAGTTACACAGATATTGAATCTGTGCAAGCAGCAGTATAGAGGCTGTCCTATAGTTGTGGACTGTCTAGAAAATTTCTGAGCAGGTATTAAGCACAGGACAGTACTTTTTTTTTTATTTGATGCTGTGCTTGCTTGGTGCAGTGTGATGCTTAGTAATGCTGAGTTGCACTTATATATATGCGCCTGACATCTGCTATATGTATTTAAAAATAGAAACCAGATGCAATTAATTGAATATTTTTTTGTGTCTCTCCCTGTTTGTGTGGAGCAGCACGGTGCTTAGCAGCATTGTCTGATATCTAAAAATAGAAACTCGATGTGTATTTAATTGTTGTAGTTCTGCAGTTCTTAGCAATGGGCAAACGCGTGGAGTTTCACTACATAGTGGTAAAAGGTGTCTTAGTAATATATGTAAAGATACTCTGCTTCCCTATACTATCCAAGTTGCTAGATAGGTTGAGTCTTGATCTACAGTGTAGTAGGTCCTGTGCTCATGTCTTGAGCAGTCATATGTTTTGCATGTACTGCTTTGGATAGGAGACAGATGACTGAAACATCAATCTAATTTAAAATTAAAAAAATTGTTACATTTAGCAAAACTGTATAGTGCTAAGCTCTGCTTAAACATGACCATTGGTCTACTTCATTTGCATGTTGCTAAGATATGCTTAAACATGGCTTGTGTGAGTTTGTGTGAGGCTTATCTTTTCTGAAATGGTTTGTGGAGTTTGTGCAATGCTAAGAGCCACATTTTTGAAACTTTGCACTATGACATGTAATGGCTGGAATCCACACCATATAATGGCCAATAGGTGGGAATATGACACCATTCTTCTGAGTTCTCACTAGACTGTTGATATACCTGGTGGTGCTGGTGAGGGAGCATGCTTTTGGGTGCAGAGATGGGCTGTGCAGGAGTCCAAAGTGTTTGTTGAACTCCTGGTCAAAAACCACAAAACCCAGCTGCTGCAGGATGATTAACTTGGCTCAGAATGTAAGTCTGAGGCCTAGGATCATTTGGCTAGGGAACTTACCAGTGCTACTATTATCCCCCACACTGGTGAGCAGTGTCGTCACCACTATGACAAACTAAAGTGTAGAAAGAGAAGAAACTTGGACACCTGAGTCCAAGAAACTTGGGCTGGGGACACCTCACAGATATGTAAGTTTCCCAGTGATTTATAAATATACAAACTGAATGTGTGCAAAACTGCAGAAGAGAGGACTCGCAAAGTCCAGTCTCATGTTAGACATCTAGCCAGGATGAGACGTGAGTGTGGTAAGTAGGGAAAATTCAAAGCAATAACCTAATGCATAATGTACTGTCAAGATTAGAAAGTATTTACAGATTTTGCAGTCCTAACAGTCAGGTATAACATGCGGGCAATATACTGAAATTAATCCAAATGAAGAAAATAATAAAACTCTAATTTTATTAGCGCTTTCGGCGAGGTCAGTGCCTCCCCTTCTTCAGACAACAAACAACAGCATTACCAAGTAATTTATACTATGTTTAAAAGCAATTATTCAATTATATTATTAAACCTTGTACTATCTTTAAAGAGACTATGGTTGTAAACTGATTCATGTATCCCGTAGTCTAGGAACCACAGGATACTTTAACACTTAAAATCATATCTACATATATTTTATAAAGCAGACATTATTGAACCCTAAAAAATGCACATATACTGTATTTTAAAAATAAAAATATGTTATTTAATTTCTAAAATTAAAAACAAAAACATTTACTGCAGCTTATTATAAACACTAAATTAAAAAAAAAACATTTACTACAGCTTATTATAAACACTAAATTAAAAAAAAACATTTACTACAGCTTATTATGAACACTAAACTGCCATAACTTACAAATCAAAAAAGTGACTAATACTTTAAATATACAATTTAAAACTAATCAGAATCATACACTATTAATAAAACATTAATCTATTCCAACGCTATTCAAATACATATTAAATTAAGAACTTCATTTACTTATAAATAAATGTCAAACCTACAGTTCCATTTATTATACTTGTTGAAAACATCTGTTTTCTTTGTTGGTAAAAATTCAAGCAATTGCTATTAAGACTACATCAATTTTATTTTAATATTGATTTATATCAATTTGTATATTACATTGGCAAAACGGAGAGAAAAATCAAGCAGCGCATATACAAACATCAGTACGCTATTATTAAAAAAGATACAACTAATGCATTAGCTAAGCACATGATAGAGTATCCTGATCATAGATTTAAATTTATAATTTTACAACAATGTCAAGGAGATTTAAGAGGGGGGCCATGGCAACTACAACTCGAAGTTGATGAAATTATGTGGCAAATTAGGACAGTAGCCCATATTCCACCGGGGCTGAATGAATGTGTTTCTTTTAAAAGTATATTGAAACTATTAGCCCTATGTAGGTAAATAAAAAATCTTATAAAATATAAATCAATATTAAAATAAAATTGATGTAGTCTTAATAGAAATTGCTTGAATTTTTACCAACAAAGAAAACGGATGTTTTCAACAAGTATAATAAATGGAACTGTAGGTCTGACATTTATTTATAAGTAAATGAAGTTCTTAATTTAATATGTATTTGAATAGCGTTGGAATAGATTAATGTTTTATTAATAGTGTATGATTCTGATTAGTTTTAAATTGTATGTTTAAAGTATTAGTCACTTTTTTGATTTGTAAGTTATGGCAGTTTAGTGTTCATAATAAGCTGTAGTAAATGTTTTTTTTTTAATTTAGTGTTTATAATAAGCTGCAGTAAATGTTTTTGTTTTTAATTTTAGAAATTAGATAACATATTTTTATTTTTAAAATACAGTATATGTGCATTTTTTAGGGTTCATTAATGTCTGCTTTATAAAATATATGTAGATATGGTTTTAAGTGTTAAAGTATCCCATGGTTCCTAGACTACGGGATACATGAATCAGTTTACAACCATAGTCTCTTTAAAGAAAGTACAAGGTTTAATAATATAATTGAATAATTGCTTTTAAACATAGTATAAATTAGTTGGTAATGCTGTTGTTTGTTGTCTGAAGAAGGGGGGGCACTGACCTTGCCGAAAGTGCTAATAAAATTGGAGTTTTATTATTTTCTTCGTTTGGATTAATTTCAGCATATTGCCCGCTTGTTTGAATTTAACAGTTTGTTGTTTTTTTGTGAGTGTTAGTCAGGTATAACATACTTGGGAAATGTAATATGTTTAGTAATATGTCAGTGCCTACCTGAAATGGTAAACCAAGTTAAGTCAAGTAACCATGCATTACTGTGTAGTATAGCTTACAAACATCAGTTGAGTTTGGATTCTATCCAGATTAACAGTCACTGTTCTGCTCTGCTCATTGTGTGAGATATGCTGTAGATTTCACTCAGGTAATGATAAGGGTAAATGGGTTATTGCTTAGAGGTCTGACACAGCTGTCCATGCTGTACATGCCAGACTTGTAGCAACAGTAATAAATAGATTTTAAAGGGTGATGGTGCTGTGAGATGTACTATTTCAAACAAAGAAGTGATCACTATTCTTGTAGTCACTGCATGTGTGTTCTAATCTAACACCAGTCAACTGTACAAAGGAAATTAATAAAGACTGCTGAATAAACTGTCTGATAAATGTAGTGCAATACCTATAGTAACTTTCAAGCCTGTGTTCTGGCCATTTTATGCCATATAATGCTGTACATTCCCCCACTCAAAAAACAAGGTGTATGGGTAAGGTAGTTGACGTTATGGCCAGATATTCATGTGTATAAATGCCAGATTTTTAAGGTACATTATCAATAAAGTTTAATGCAGGATTCTACATTGAGAAGTATTCAGTTCAAATAACTGTGCAGTATAGCTGTATTCACTGCATGTGTGTTCTAATCTGGCACCAGTCAACTGTAAAACAGGAAATTAATAAAGACTGCTGAAAAAGCTGTCTGGTAAATGTAGTGCAATACCCACAGTAACTTTCAAGCCTGTGATATGTCCATTTGTAGTCAACTAATGTATATTCCTCCCATTCCAGGAACAAGGCATATTGGTAAAGTAGCTCATATTCTGGGCAGATATCCATTTGTACAAGTGCCAGATTTTCAGGAGCAATATCAACAAATTGTAAAGCAGGATTGTGCCTTGATAAATAATATTTTCCAATGAGTGTGACGTATTCCTGTATGCACTGCCATGTCTTTTATAATCTGACATCGATTAACTGTTACATTTATTGCACATGCTCCCTGGAGTCACAGCTTGTGAGTTCTAATCTCATGACAGACAACTAAGAAATCACTATCTGTCTAGTCTAATTAGTGTACATGAACATACCTCTCATGATTTCTTTTAATTTAATAACTGATTCCCATATGTCTGGTTCATGATTAGCAGATAAATGACATTACTTGGAATACAATTTATTGGCAAATCCATTTACAGAACACTTTGGTAGTAATGTATGAGCACATTATGTAAAACAGTTCCCTGTAGTTGTGTGCCTGCATTTGCTATTGCTTGGCTCATACTGTCCCATGCTAACCGGTTGAGAGGTTTGTACATGTCACATCATCTATACAAGAAATGGAATCACTGTACATACATGTGACACTGCACACCTGTAGACGTATGCATTATTAGTCTGTGTAGTAATATCACCTGCGAGGTCACTAATGGTATGTTTTGCTCTCTCTCTCCCCACCCCTTATCTGCTCTAATTTATTGTTAGGAAATGTATTAATTTATTACTGTTATTTATTATTATGGTTTGATATTAATATATTCTTTTAAACTAACTGTTATGTTGGCCTTATGAGTTATGTCATATTGGTTTGCTATTAATATACTTACTGTTATGTTATTTATTGTTGTGTTCCTCATAATATACCTTAATATGTATTTAGATTAATCAATATTATGTTCCACTATTTCAATACTAACATTAGTTTGGTTATTACTAATCTTACCTTATGTTTATATCTAATTTATTACAGCATGACAAGGTAGGCTGGTTCCAGGTGATCCACCTACCTTGTCTCCACTGGCTATAGCACCAATACAGGGAGGTTCTTGGAACTGTTGGTGCATGTCTCTGCCAGATGGAGGACATGCTCACCATCCTTGTGGGGTAGCTTTACCCTGGACACCAGCCTCCACCACTGCCACTACAGGAATAGTGAAGGAGCAGTACTGACAGTCTCATGGGTGAGGACTTGAGTTACACTGCTACCATGTGGATGCTCATGGGATTGGGATTCCACAGCACCCTCCCTGTCCAAGGTGTACAGCCCCCCTTGTGTCACACACCAACCCTGTCTGCTGTCTTGTTTGTTTGGAAAAACTTCCTTACCTTCCGATCTTACCTCCCTCATATATACCTATGTCATGTCCCTTCCCCAACATTCCACTCTCACATAAAAAAAAAAAATGGGCATCTGTCCCAAAAAAAAAAGATATTGTCCTGTACATAGCTCTCCATTTCGCACATGTGTCCACTGGACACACTTAATTTGATCCAATTGATTTTTGACAATGCAGTTAGGTTGTCGTCATCCCTCTCTGAGGGTGACAGTCTAAATTTGGCTAAAAAATCTGTCACAGTGCACAGCTGGTGATGAAGAAATAGATAGCTATGATTCTTTCCTACACCTGTCCTGCACATTCCTCCATGCCTTTCACTGTGTTTTTCCCCTATTTCCACCCCTTTTCACCACTGTCCTATCTCCCCATATTTCTTTTCCTTAAATATTGTTTGTGTGACGTGGCATGGTAAGCCACATTGCTTAGCTATGCTAAACAGTGATATACTGATATGTATTCTTTTGGAATAATATTAATCACATTCACAATGGTCATGTGCATCCTATTTCAAACTCACAACCCTCATATCTGCAGAACAGTGGATCATCCTGCCAAGCCACAGAGCTGCTAATGAAAACAGCTGTTTTAAGCAAAACATAGTGTTGCGTATCACACTGTACCACGCAAGTCAACTAAAAGATTCATACAAAAATAGTACTGTAATTAGCACTATAGTATGAAAATACATCATTCTAAAGGCACACACATAAGCTTAGACATAATTGAGGTATCTGATAGCTGGTAACCCTGCAGTTATGTCTACAACATGTAAGAACACACTTGATAAAACAATAATGGAAAAGAGGATGTTAACTGGGACTCTGTTATACAAATACATCACTCTAAAGCCATACACATACTAATAGATATAAGTGCAGTATTTAACAGCAGATAGCTGTGGAATGATAACAACAACATGTATGAATTCACTTGCCATAAGAATGACTCTTTAGCTCAGTCTGTAAAATTCATTGAAAAAATAACTTTTCAGTACACATGGTCCTGGGTTCAAGTACAGCTGCACCTACCGATGAAAATACATGTATGTGGCCATCAGTATTATAAAGTGCATTATGTATGTCAGTTTCATCACCTATTTATCCACCCAAAGCATTACAGTTGAAATGTCTACTTCTATATTATAGAGGGCAAAGTCCTACAGATAGGACCACTCTCATCCTACTCCTAGTGTAACAGGTAATGGAGTAGGCTGAATTCCCACTGGATGTTGAAGTGTGTACTGAAATTGTGTCCCAGCAATATCACACTGCAGCCCACAATGTTTTGCTGTTGATATCACAGGCAACCACAGCTGCACAAGTAACATACATATACGGCAGTTGAGCTAGACACAAGGTTTGCCAGCACAGATTCCACGGGGCAATACCATGAAATAACACATGATCTGGCAGTTGTCCACCTGCCTGACATCATGGTTAATGTACACCTACCTGTTCTGTAGGATATACAAAACATTGTGGCTTGCATTTTCTTACTGATACCATTGGCTGACATACTTACCTGACACACATACCTTACTTCCCAGTGGGGTGACTACACTCAGTCTGGCTCTGCCTATAAAGCAAGGCTGCCATAGGTCCCACACTTACTCTTTTAGCTTGTTGTCCTGCAAAGTATTCACCCTTTCTGCCTATGTCTCTTGCTGCAGTATCACCTTCAGCTTCAGCCTGTAGCATACACATTTGTATGAAATAGTAACTACTACAGACATTCTCTCTGTCATGATGTAGGATCTCTTGCCCACTGTTTTCCAACCCAGCATAGAAAAATGGGTTTTAATGTACATTGAGGCCTTATATCCTGTTCAGTGGCTGCATGGGATTGGCTGATTATAATGCAAATAGATGTGCTGGCTGCAATTAGCAGTTTAGAATCACAGATTGGTTCAGAAGCAATCACTTCCTAATAGAGAATCATGTTAAAAAGGGAAACAGCTAGGAAGGGAAAACATTATGACAGTAAATTTTCATGGTCAAATTGGCACATTTATATATCTGTATAGTTCAACAGAGGAATATTGTACTCTATTAGGTATGTCACCATTTTGTTTCCAACTTGAGGCATATTTGCCCATGTACTTAGGGGGAATGGTGATTACAGCAGTAAGCTTTACATGGAACTGTACTTCTGACATGTCATTGATCAACAGATGGGTTACACCTACAGAGGAACTAGTGTACAGTATGGGTAGAATGCTTTCTGTTAAATAGGTATACCACTGTCCTGGGAATTTCATATTGACAGAGGTTGTAATACTACACTGCTATTTGTGTGGCACTGATGAGTACTGTTACTATCCTACTTACATCCACATCCTTACTATGTTTGCGTGGTGTTGAATATGACATGTGTAACCAAGCAGTGATTACTGGTAGCCATCTGTTATTGCCGTATCTCTGCATACTATACTGCCACATATGTGATTCTGATATATGTTCCCATTTTGTTGTCTTTCAGGAGATATGCATCCCAGACACAAGGACCTTTTACAGAGGCAGAAAATGAAGCTACACTGGATACCCTGCATCAACATCACCAAGTCCTGCTGTCCAGGGGGAGGACAAACAGGGAAGAGTGGGCATCATTGTGGGCTGACCTGGTTCCCAATGTGAATGCCATTGGTCACCAGAGCAGGACATATGAGCAGGTGTGACACCATGCTACAGATATGATAAATTACGCCCACAGAAGAGCAGCAGATGTGGCCAGTGATCATAGTGTCACCAGTGGAAGGCCTGCAGCAGAGCAACCACTGTCAGCCACAGAGGAATTCCTGGTGAACATAGGAGTACAGGACAGCTCCCAGGTATCCATCACATGGTATGCCGTGGATGTGGATGCCACCATTTCCACTCAAGGGGAGGATCCAGGTATGATTAGTTGGATAAGCATTGAAATACTATAGCATTATGTGTTTTACAGTGTACATACTTTTATGTGGGTGGCAGGTATTTTATTCTGGAGGAGAAGGAGGTTAGTTGCAGTGTGAATCTCATGCCCAGATTGTGACATACATACCAAGTAACAAAGTATGTACTGTAAATGTGAGATCTGTTGATGTATTAACCCATCATAGTGCAACATGGGTTACTGCTTACATTACCTCTCACTCAAATTTTCACAGGACTGTCAGGAATCAGAAGCGGCCATGATCCTGCTCTTGGTAAGCATAACACTGTTGTGATACAGACGCATATTGAGTACATTGTACTTGCTAAAGTGTCATCCCAGGCCTGCCAGCTAGATTGATGTACTGTCTGCATGACTGCCAACTTCACAAAGTTTTACCAATGGAACACAGTTTACAGTCATACCTATACCTTGTAGTTGTGACCACAGTGATAGATTTGCAGTATTTGTAGGATAGTTCATATTGCCTTATGTGTCAGCTGTGCAGAGTGTTGACAAATGTCAGCAGTGTACATCACTGATGCTCATGATATTCTTTTTTTTTCACTAAATATTTTTTTTTTATTATTTCAAATAAGATGTCTTAAACATTACATGAAATAAAGATAAATAACATATTTACAATTCTAAAACATTACTAACTTCAAACCATTATATAACTATTTACATTGGTGTCTATGCAAATAACATTGAAATTCTATATTATATAAAGTTAGAAACATAAGATGATATATCTTCTTTGATATTTTCAAGTATTTCCAGTACTTTCATCCAAGAGTAATAGTAAGAAGTAGATCTTTTAGTTCTGTTCTTCACTGTTAATATTTCCATGTGAGCAACTGTTGTTGTTAAAGTCTCAAATTCCTTGAACGTAGGCGAAGCCTCATTTTTCCAGTGTATAGTTATGATTTTACGTGAAATTGCCAATAGTGACCATAGAATTTTAGTGTCTTTTTTGGTACACAGTTTGGAATAGGAGAGTTGAATAAAATTAAAGACTTTGTTAATTGAAAATTATCATTATAAACAGTCTGAAAAAATAGTTAATGGATTTCCAGTACATATTGAGACATATACATTCATAAAAAACATGCTGCCAATCTGCTTTTTATCTTGGTATGGCATCTCCAACATTGATCTTCAATAGAATACATTTTGGCTAACCTATGTGGTGTATAGAAACTTCTGTGTAGATATCTCCAAGTGAATAATTGCCAGTATTTTGATAATGTAGAAAATTTTGGAAGATTTTAGAATATTACTTTTTTCTTCTTCAACTGGAAGATGGTTGTTTATTAAAGTATAATAATCCCAGTATGGTTTTTCATGATAGCTTTTTTGTTTTTTTTTTAACAATTTTATAGATATTAGACAAATAACCTGTACCCTGATAAGGCTGTTTTGTGATAAGAATAAGGTATTCAATGAGTTTTGGAGCTTCATGTCTAACTGAAGGTTGCATTTGTTCTATTTTATTTATAAGAAAATGCCTTAGAATTTGTAAAACAGCCAATTGTCTTTATTTATATTATAATTATAAATTATCTGTTCCTTTGTTAGAATTTTCCCTTTCTCTATAAGTTGATGCCAAAAGAGTAATGTTTTTTCTTTAAGTATATTTATTTTAGATATTTGGAATGTATCTAGAATATTTGGTGTAAAAGCTATAGGGAAAATAAGAAAAATCCAAGAATTAATATTTGGTATTTTGTTTATATATGTTCTGAACACTGAAAGTGTAGAGCTTACATAGTTTGATGGCAATTTATTAATATTATTTCTTTTCCTTAAAAATAATCTTTTAACATCCATATAAGGGGTGATGGTATTACTGTTAAGTTGTCTTGTATGTGATTATAATTGATTTCTATGTAAATCTGCTCATGGGCTTGTTTCCATATAGGTGTGTATGAATTATTTAACCATAGTGTTATGTTTTTAATAACAGATGAGGTAATATATAAATCAATATCCGTAAATTAATTCCACCATCTTCCCAATCTGGCAAATGTTTATTTAAGGCTATACGGGGTTTATTTGGAAACCATAGAAAATTTAAAATTAGTTTATTGTATCTTTGAATAATATATTTGGGAGGTGGCAATGAAAAATTTTGTATTAAGTATAATATTTTGGGAAATATGTTTATTTTAATAAGATATAATCTGTCTGCTGTTGAAAAGATATATTTATTCCAGTAACCAATTGTTTGTTCTATTTTGTCTAGTATTTTATTATAGTTAAATATTAGAGAATCTGTTAATTCATTGAGTAGATTTATTCCCAGATATAATAATTTACTTTCTGTTACTATATATTTGGAAAATCTTTTGTTTATATTATTTTTTTTTACAATTACAGGGCATAATTTTAGTTTTGTTTTCATTAAATTTTAAGCCTGAAATATTTTGAAATGTATTCATGGAGTTAAATAGAGCATTCAAAGACTCATTTGCATCTGAGAGAGTTAATAGTATGTCATCAGCAAAGAGTTGGATTTTAAGGTTTAACATTTTATTAATACAAATGCCCTTTATGTTATTGTTTGATCTGATTTGATTTGCAAAGGGTTCTATGAGTAATGCAAATAACAATGGTGATAAAGGGCAACCTTGTTTAGTTCCCTTTTTTATTGTTATAGGGCCTGATCTATATGATCCCAGTTTAAGATATGCAGTAGATTTTTCATATAGTATTTGGATAAGATTATTAAAATTAGAAGGAAAGTTATATTCTTTTAAAACTAGTGAAAGAAAGTTCCAGTTAACGAATCAAAAGCTTTATTAATATCTAATGAGATTACATTTAAATTTAGGACTTTATGTTTGCTATAATCTATTAATGTTAGTATTCTTTTAATATTATCTGAAGTATTTCTTCCTTTAATAAAACCTGTTTGATCTTTGTGAATTAAGAAAGGAAGAAAGTGTTTGATCCTATCTGCGTATATAGCCATAAACATCTTGTAGTCTATATTGAGTAATGATATTGGCCTATATGAGGAACACTGTTTTCATCTTTATCTGGTTTGATAATTGGGGATATCAATGAATATTTCCAAGAGGGTGGTATATTCAAATCTTTATTGGCTATATCATATACTTTTAATAATAAAGATATGGCTTGATTGGGTATTAATTTATACATTTCTGGTAGCATATTGTCTGGGCCAGGTGCTTTATTTGTCTTGAGCTTTTAATTTGTGATTTTAATTCTGTCATATTGATTGGTTTGTTTATAATGTCTATTTGTTCTTGTGTTAATTTAATATGAATATTGTTTTCTAAGTATTTTTATATCCTTAGTAGGTGTATCTTGAGTATTTATGGAATTATCAATGTTAAATTGAGTCTGAATGCTTCTAAAATATCATTTAGTTCCGTAACTCTTTTGTTAGTATTGGGAATAAATATTTCTTTTATTTGCTTAGATTTAATTATTTTTTGTTCTATTAGTTAAGTATCTCAGGTGTGCTGAATTAGTAGAGTATGAGTTTATTTTTATCTTTTCTAAGTTAATCATAATCTTATGGTGTAGCAATTCTGTATACTTCTTATTGATTTGTGTAAGTCCTTGAACTTGAGTAGCATTACCCTTTTGTATTTCCAGTTTCAATTTATCTGCTTTGTTTTGTAAGTCTAGCATATCTTTATTCCATAACTTCCTTTTATTTATGTACCAGGATAATATCTTCCCATATGTAACTGCTTTTAATGAATCCCAGACATATATTTCTGAAATATCTTCTGTGTAATTTATTTCTAGAAAGTTTTGATTGTTTCTTCATAAAATTCTTTGAAATCTCTCAATTTTGTGATATAGGAAGGTATCCTAGTAATGGGATTTGAATAAAATGGTGTAAGCTCTATCTCAAAGACTATGGCATTATGATCAGATAAAGGACAATTTATGATTTTGACTTTGTCAATTTTGTTATTAGGTCATTGGCAACATATATTCTATCAATTCTAGAGTTAGTTTTATATCTATGAGAATAAAATGTGAAGATTAGTGAGTCTGGTTCTGCAAATTCATTTATATCTTTTAAATACAATGTATCTATAAATTTTGATAGTGCTTTAGAGATGGGTTGTTTTCTTCTTTTGGATTTAGAATCTGTATCTTTTTCATTCATTATACAGTTGAAGTCTCCTGCCAATATCAGGCTACCCTTAGTTAAATGAATTATCTCTTCAAAATGCTGTTTAACTGTTTTTAATCCTAGTCCTGGGATCCAATATAGATTTACTAATGTATAGATTCTCTTATTTAACTCTATTGAAACTAGACAAAACATACCTGATGTATCTTGATGAGTAGTAATTATTTTAGGTGTTATAGTTGGGTTGCAAGTAGTATAGCTACTCCTCTTTTTGTTTTGTATTGAGAGTTTATTAGTACTGTGTAATTATTAATATTTAAGTTGTTTATATCTCTATCTAATAAGTGTGTCTCTTGTAAAAGACTATTTGTGGTTTATGTAAGTTTATGTACTTGAATAGGCTTCTCCTTTTATTACTATTATTTAGACCATTAACATTTATGGATAAACATTTCATTTCCTAGTTTTGAGTTTGTTTTATGTGTGAGTTTATGTAAATATTGTTTATTCTTAGTTCCATCTTGGATACAGTATTCAAAAAGTTTTTCTTGTATGATTTTGCATGTTTCTGAGTGACACCAAAGTGATAGAATAAAAAAACAAAGAACTTCCAAACTTGTAATTCTTAACCTTAAAACCATTCCCTATTGCTATGAGGTAATATACCTCTTCGTTTGGTTAGTGAATCTAACCAAACAAACTTTCTACCCTCACAAATAATATTTGGATTAGTTTCTCTTATCCTCTTAGTTTTAAATAAAGATAATTGAATAATATATTAAGATAATCTAATCAGCTAAAATATATACATATATTCTTTACTCATCTTATTGTAATTCAATAATACTTACTTCTAAGCAGGTTTCAAAAGGTACAAATATTTAGATTAAGGTAGTATCATTTCAAAATAATTTAGGGTATTAATAAACATCATGTTAAAATCTATAACTGTATATTTCATACATCTGTTGAAAACTATTTACTGACATTACTGTATAATACAGTACCATTGTTGTGCAATTGTTTTAGACTACTCAAGTCCGAAACCAGTGTTTAAATTAATATTTGCAAAGTCATATTGGAATAAAAACATGAATAGTTCTGAAACCACATCATATTTCATGTTTAACAAACTGAAATGCGATACAATGTATAAGTATATTAATATTTCTTTAGTAGACATTAAATATGTTCCTCTGATTGCATTTTTCAGCTTTTCAATGACAATTCCCATGGCTGGAGACAACAAGATCACAATTTAGACAGCTCCCTTATCCAAGAGACCACTCATAATGTTGTTACCTGATTGAGTGTCTTGTTGCCAACACTTCCATCAACCCTCAGAGGGACCCTGCACAATGAAAACTGACACAGTACAGAGGTAAAACTGCAGCGCACTTGACCACACCCTCAAAGCAAACATCTATGTATATCACACATCAACTCCCACAGCTTAGACTGACACCCAACCAGTGCGTCTATCTGCTGACAACAAGTGCTGGAGATACAATCCTGACCTACTCAACACCAGTAATTCAATCCTATGACTGAACAAAAGTATACTGGAGAACACATCAAAGCAATGGAAGCTGCCAAGATTCAAACTACCATGTACGAAAATATTACAGGCCAAAATTCCCAACCCATTTTGCAGCAAAGAGACAAAATGTATTCAAACCATGGGGTAACACCTTTACCACGTCAAAAGGTGTCCAAGAAGCTTGTTTTCCTCCAACATCGGAGGACAGCCACGATGATCCATGCACTGCAAGAGTACCATTTTATCCTGGCAATTGCTTCACGACTGTATATAGAAACATTTAATCCAAATCATTAACTGGCACCACAACAATATTTCTCAGAAAAGTTGTTTTACAGCCAATGACCAGACAGAACGCATCATTGAGAGGATACATTTATCAAATGTCAAGTGCCCCAGCCATAATACAAGTGTCTCCTCAAATCAATCCCCAATGAATCTACTGCCCACCAAACTTGCAGACCAATACTGGCATCCTTTCATGCAGTCACATTGAAACACAAAAATACAGGTCCGCTGATCAGGAACAACCAGGCTCTCAACTGCCAGACAACACACCCGTCTGCAGAAAGGTCCAAGAATCATAGTTGCATTGTCAAGCATCCTTGTCCACACTAACAGTAACATGATATACCGCATACACTAGTATTGTGTCATTCTTGATAATGTAAAAGCCAGGCAATATTATAAGAAGGGTGAAGCCACAGCCAGGCAACATAACAAGAAGAGCACAGCCACAGTCACCATTCAGATGAGCAAACGGGAACAGCATGAGCCATCTAAGGATGGATAGCCCGTTGAGTACCTGCCACAATGCATGCCCATAATGCATGGCAACCCAGTAACAAATAAGGGTGTGGGCTAAGCCTCTCCCCCTTCCACTCAAATCAGATCCAACACAATATGTGTAGAACACAGATGCTTCGACAAAGCCCAAAGCCACATGGGATATAAACATTGTATAATTGACACACGGGTCAAATCCACTGTTGTTATGTTACTCATTATAGTTGCCTATACAATCATTGCTTCCACTTTCTCCATCTAGTATACCATACCGCCATCTAAATGTTTGATTTGCCAAATGCACATCCAACCTTCTTGTTGCATCCCACCTGCCCACCCGAGGGCATACCTTGGCAGCAGGACATCAGTAGTATTCTGCAGGAGCACCAGCATGGGAAATGGCAACCCTCCCCAAAACAAACCTGTCAGTTGCTTGACATTTACTAGTTTCTTTAGAAAATTTGTAAAACAGCAGTGATTTTATTTGCTGATGATTAATTTCTGCTTTCTAAACTCTGCTGTATAAAACATAGTAAGGGATAGCTAAAATGTCTGGAAATCTAAACTGATAGAAAGACAAGCAGATATATGTCCTTATCTATCAAGGTGCTAGAAGACATCAGTAGCCATAAACTGAAAGTGCTTCAAAAATAAATATCTGTGTATATTTATATGAACCTTTATATTATTTATGTTTCCTTAGAAGGAATTTAGGTTTCTGTATCTTTAAATGTGAACCTATCTTATTTTCTGACTAGACGTCAATTAGAAAGAGTCAGGGGATGGCGTACACAAGTAAATGCGACAAGCAATAAGTAACTCAAGTTTCTAGTGATGTTTGTGGCTGTTAAATTGTCTCGAGAACCAAGCGGGAAAAGGTATGTGTTTTTTCTTTTTTCTTTTCCCTCCTCTTATTTGGTGACAAACTCATGTAGTGTGCATGCAAGCACTCTAGTTTACGGAGTAGTGTTCACAACTGTCAAACTTTGCATTTTAAACATGCTATGCCTTATTTCTCTACAAAAGAAAAGACAACAGGATATCTAAGCTAGTCACAAGCATCTTTCAACTCCGGATGTCTGGAGCCACAACACACATGACTTATAGCCTCAAAATATCACTTAAAACATATTTTTCCACTGGACTATATCAGTATGTGCATATGGGTCAAAGGCAGAACATCTTTTAAGATTATTTAAAGTAGTCTTATGATACATCCTAACTGAAATACTTCATTTCAGAAGCAACACATTTCTGCCCAGCATTAGCGTTTATCCAAACAGGGACACTTTTAACTTATAAAAAGTAATACTATCAGGGATGTAACTAATAATAAGTTATATAGCAGCCATTACTATACCTATTAAGCAATATAACCATATACTGATTAAAGTATTATAAGTTAATGAAGATTTAATAAAAAGAAGAGAAAAATTAAAACAACAAAACACAAAGAGAGAAAATAAATAAATAAATAAATAAATAAACTATTTGGGAACATTATTATGCATTGATTACTCTGATTAAGAATATGAAAATAATAGATGGATAATAATGAAAAATAGAGTAATGTTTAAATTATGCTTAGTATATTGATGTGATTTGAGATAAATGTATTTACATTTATGCTAATTTTGACATTTAAAATATAATTGAAAACAGTACCTGTTTTGGTGTAACTTGAAGACAGTAAGAACTTTTCTTTTGTTGTTAGTATTATTATTTAGATTTTTACAGAATATAACATATGTAAGATTATTTGTCCTTTAGTTTTTTTTCTTTTGCTCAACAGTTTTCCAATTATTTACTTCAGTATTTCTCTTGTGTACTTATTGTCCAGTTCATAGATTCTTCATGTGTTAGGATGTTGTTGTTGGTAAGGTATTTTATTGCTGAATCTACTGTTTCAAAGATTTTTATTCCATTTGGTAGAAAAACTTTCAGTCTTGCTGGAAATAAAAGATGGACTTTCAGTTGCTTTTTCTTCAAGGTTTTTTATTGGTAGAAATTCTTTTCTTTTTGAAACCACCTTTGTAGAATAATCATTGTCAAATCTTATTAATGAATCATTGTATTTGATGGGAGAATTTGCCCAAGCATTTCTTAATATAAGATCTTTATCTTGTGTAGAAAAAGTCTCACAATTATAGATCTCGGCTTGTTCTTACCGGAGAAGAAGCATTTCCAGAAGCTGCTAGTGATCTATGCGCCCGTTCTATACCATATGAAAGAGCTTCAGGTATTTTTGTTACATCTGGTATCCAGGTGGTAAGAAAGTTTATCATATTGTCCCCTTCAGATTTTTCTGGTAGACCATATATTCTAATATTATTTCTTCTTGTTCGGTTTTCCATATCATCAAGTTTTTCTAGTAAATATGTATTCTGTTGAAGTAAGAATTCAGTTTGTTGTTCTTCTACTTGAACTCTAGTGTCAATGTCACTTAATGACTGTTCAATAAGTGATATCTGTCCTTTCTGCTGTGTAAACATTTCTTGAAGCTGTTCCAGTTGTTGTGAGCACTTTTCTTTAAAAGTATCTATTTTATTGTCCATCTTGTCGATTTTATTGTAAGTTCCTGTATATTTGTAATGAGAGACTGCAGGTCTTTTTTGAGAGAAGAGTCTTGTGCTGTATTCCTTAGATGACTCATGCTGTAAAGCTGATATTGGTGCTGATTTTCCAGTAATTAATTTGACAGGAATTATTCAAGTTCTGACAATAAAATTTTTCTTATAGATGCTCAGAGTTATTAGAAATAAGTTAGTAATAAAAATTTCTTCAAATTAAATATTATTTTGTAAAATTCCTGTCAGGAATTGTATTGAGGTAAGAGAGCTGAAATGAAGTGCAGCTATCAGTTCAGCATCTTAGCCACGCCCCCCGCTCATGATATTCTTGAATAAGGAGCTTATTATCTGCAAGCAACTATAGAAGTTTTTTTTTAGAAAGTAATGTCCTCAGGGCCTGGTATATGAGAGTGGGAGTTAAACAAGTCTGTAATACTAACAGCATTGTATACAGCTTGACATATATTGCAAGATAATAATGTAGAGCATAGTAGTGCATGTATTAATGTACCACTTTTCCCTTTTTATCACAAGTGTCCAGAGGGGTTGGTCTCTGCCCCTTCACAATCTGATGTCAGTGTCTCTTTAGACTCTGATGATGATGTTGGTCAAAGTGAGGCACGGGGTGGGGGTTGCAGGGGCTGAATCTATCACAGAGGTTGACATCCCTCTTCTGCACTCATTATCACAGTGCACAGTCAGTATGCCTGCACATAACCAGTCCCCTGAGACCACAGATATTGGACAGTCAGAGGGTGGGGACATTGAACAAGAAAGTGTTGGTACTATGGCTGCAGTGAGTGTTGAATATGGCTATAGCCAAAGAGATGGTGAGGTTCCTCACAGGCAGATTGATAGCGGTGCTCATAGGAGGCCTGTTGTCTTTCCCTCACCTGTTGCAGGTGTCCCATCTCATGTTACTCTGCATATGTTTAGGGCCATCATGGAGGCACAGGCACATTCCAAAAAGACTTCCAGATGAATGCTCAGGGTTATTGATGCAGCACAGTCTGACAATCGTGACTGCCTCCACCACATTGCTGATACCGTGGATTGGCTGACTGATGTAGTAATCTGACAGAGATCACAGATTATCTGTCTTGGAACAGTCATTGTCTGTGATGAAATGTCTGGTTGGAGTTGAGCATTGGACCTGTGGATGTAGTTCGGCAACTACATCAGCTGAGAGTCCATGTGGCTGTGCTCACTAACGCTCCCATAATGGCAGTACATCTGTCACCCCAGAGGTGAGTATACTGTCCACAGTAAGATGTGGCAAGTCATGGGCTCATGGTCCTGGGCATTTCCGTAGAGGACATGGTCTCAGCAGACAACAGTCACCCTCAGGTAGTAGTGCCACTTCTCACCTTGGGCATGGAGGTGTCAGTGCCACTCCTGGCAGAAGTAGTTCCCATGTTCAGGGGTGGAGATGGTGAACTGTCAGCTCTGCCATGCATGCTTCAATGCTGTCTAATATACAGTCAAATAAGGCTAGCACTGAGCTTGACTGTGTTCATGCAGACATTCACACACCACTGTCACAATCAGGTCACCTGCAGACACACACTGCACATTCCATGGTCCATCTTGCCTGCTTCCCTTTCTGACTCACACACACGCTTGCCAACCTATTGGGTCAGCCTAGGCCTCCTGCACTACCACAAAAATCCCTGATTATAGGGTTATGAAACCCAACAAAGGGGGAGAGGCAGTAGTAATTTTGCAAAGTGTATATGTTAGTAAAATGTATGATATTCCTAATGATGACAATGTTTGTGACAGGGTGTCCATTAATGAAGTAAATAGGGCATATATGAAAATTGATTGCTGGCTATATGATTCTTTTTGTCAGGGTGTTATTGATTCTAGTGAATTGGATTTCTTTAACTGTGAAATTTCAGGTACTTCTGACAATATTTGATATTCCTAAAATCCATAAGGACACCAACAATCCTCCATTTAGACTCATTGTAGCTGTTAGATATTCAATGATTGAACCTTTGGCTACTTATGTCTATGTTTATTGCAAGAAGGCATTAACTAGCAAAGCACACATTCTGAAAGATTCTTGGCACTGCCTAGAATTACTTAGGGATACACCCAAAGATGGTGATTATATTTTTGTTACTAGTGACGTTGTCAATTTATTTACTGTTATTCAACACGACATTGGATTGGAATTTTTCATTGAAAGTCTGTTAAATTTGGAAGCCGTGCATAATGTAAAAAGAAATCTTTTAATTGAGATGATGGAAACAGTATTGAACAACAATGTGTTGCATTTTGAAAGGAAATATTTTAAGTAGAAGTCAGGAGTAGCTATGGGGGCAAAATGTGCCCTCATTTACGCTTAGTATTAGCCAAATTGGAAAAGAGATTTGTTTTTGATTCCCCTTTCAAGAATGACTTTATTCTATGAGTATGTCTCCTGGATGATATTTTAATCCTGTGGCAAGGTACTGAGGAAAGAACTGTTGAATGTGTTTCTTATTTAAATAACACCACCAATTTCTTGGAATTTACATATAAAGTGGGGATCCAGGAAATAGTTTTTGAACATCTTGTTTTACAAACATTTGCAAACTAAAGAGTTGTGCTCTAATATTTTTAGAAAGAAAACTTTTTCTAACATGTTGTTACACTTTGATAACTGCCACCCAGATCACCAGAAGAGAGGGGTTATAAAAGGACAAAAGGTTTGCCTCTCTAATTTGGTTTGTGATGACTATGCATTTGAAATGGAGATGTCAAATTTAATTGGTTTGTTCCTTAATGGCGGCCCATCCTGTTTATTGATTAAAATTAGAAATGAGATACGAAAAAAAAAAAAGGGATTTATATACACCTATTTTATTAATGAATACAGGTGCCAAACAAAATCCAATCCCTGCAACAACAAAAATAAAGTATCGGTATTGCCTTTTAACCAAGAGATGACAGTACTGAAGGGGGTTATTATGAACTGTTGGGACTTAACTATAACAAGTGAGTTGAAAAAGAAACTTGGCGAACATCCAGTAGTGATCTATAGTAGAGGAAATAATTTAAAGGAAATGTTTGAGAAGAACAAGAACCATGTTATAAAGCCATATAATTTGTTAAGTAAATATAACATCTGTAAATATTGTAGATACATACACAAAGGTCCATACGTGACTATTCAAGGTTACAGCAGGACCATACAGTGTCCTGGGTGAACTACTTGTAATACTAAAATGGTGGTATACATTGCCCTATGTGGGAGTTGTCCTGCATTTTACGTAGGGAAAACCACACAATGGTTATGTGATAGGACGTCAGAACATTTAAGGGATATTAAGAACAAAAAGGCCACTAATGCACTTTTTTGCCAAAGTGACATGTGTGAGGGTTTTAAAAAGTTTATATTTTTTATTGTAGATAGAGTGGTGTATAATGGGGAGGGGTGATTTTACTGGAATTCAGCAAGACTATGTGGCAGATGATATTTAATGCCACAGTAGCCCCAGATATAAATGACAGTTGCTTTATTACTAGCTTACTGAAATTAAGGTTGATGCAAGCTTGATATACTACATAAGTGATGTATTTTAACAAGTTTTTTTATTGGTTTTAGATTATTTAAGCATTTTTAACCATATTAAATATATGCAGCCTGATGCTATACCTTTAAGAAGGTGACTGACATTTGTTGTTTAATTAACTATGTCATTCAATTAAACAATGCTATGTAAAGGAAGTAATGGAAATGTGAATTTGACTCTGATGATGCCTAAATGTAAGTAGGCAAAAGCGCTAATTCTTTTTTTTTTTTTTATTTAATAAAGTGTACTTTCGCGGATGTCTGGATGTTGTGGTGACTTCTTTGTTTGGAATCTCCCAATTCTGTCATTCTCCCACAAGAGTGTCTTCATGAACATATGCTTGTTCACATATTCATGGCCACAGCCCCATGCAAATGTCTATGCAGTATAATTTCCATTGGTAAAAGCAATGTTCCTGGTAAGTAGCACTTCAATAGCCACACCTGATGTACATACTCAGAGGTGATAGACCTGGGCACACATGCCTGGCTACACAGGTTTACACCTACTTTAACACAGATCACCATGTCTCCACAGGGATAAGATGGGTAGTATATCATGTTCATGTCATTAGTAGGGCAATGTCACTTAATAATGCTATGTTTATAAGCTCCGTGTACTCATCCCTCAGCATGCCAATATTTCAATGCAAGGGCCTTATTCTCATGTATCTTTGCAAGCACCACTGGCAATTGGCACAAGACAAACTTTCCTCACAAGGGAACTTCAAGTCCCCAATATCTGACCTCTGGGAATTGTGTGCAATTTCTGTCATTGTACCTTGTGTCATATAGACCACTCAGAAGTGATCTCCATCTTGTATACAGGGCAATGTCTGACCCTGCTGTATTGGACATGCTGCAGCTCTATGAGTGGAATGGTACATGTATTACCTGCTGTAAGGACATAGAATCATAGGATCATAGAAAGTTACTTACCTATTGGCCCTGAGGCCCTTACAAGCCTGGCCAAGAATTTAGCCTGTGTTCAGAGACATCGGCACCTGATGCCCCTGTCCAGCAGGGACACAGGTGGAATCTCAGGGGTGCATTTTCTTTTCCCCATCCAGTTACCCCGGTTGCACTTACAATGGATTAATCAGGTACTCAGTTGATGTTGAGAGGGAGTATATTCCACAAAAGGGGGAGTCTCTGGGTTTCAAATCTGTCCTGCCAACAAGTCCTATTGATGTCATAGACCACGTTGAGGTCATGCGTGTGGGTTACTTAAGTGGAGCTTGACTTGTGGATATGCAGCAGTCCCATCAAGATGGAGTCTGAGATTGCTGTCTGTTCCAGACAGAGACAACCTCTGATGACTCTGTAAAAGACTGAGTAGAGGTACAGTGCTTTTAGCCTATATATGTATGTTAGATATTGGATGCCCTGGATTCATCTGTTGAGGAATCTCTGTGGTCTCTCCAGCTGCTGCATGTGCTTTGTGAGGTACATGCAAAAGGGGCATTTTACTCAATAATCGGTCTTATAAGGGAAGAATACAGGGATGTTATAACCTCATTGTCCTTGGATCAGATACCCTTCCTAATGATGTGGGCCATGTAGAAAGTTTTCAATACAATGGAGGCAATATCATGTTCAACATTCAGTCTGTTATCAACCTGGTGCCCAAGTCCCTCACAACTGATTGGGGGCTTATTTTCTTGTTATTATTGTGATAATTTGTGGGGACATCATTCTCTCCAAAGGGGAAGGTGAGGGATTTTATAGCAATCAGTTTTTGGCCATGTTTCTGACACCAGGCATTTAATTGGGTGAGACCCTCATGCAGGATGTCCACATCACTAGGGGAATTGATGACAGCACCCAGCTTGCAGTCATCTGCAAACTTGGTCAGCCATTGGCCACTGATTGTGGCCTGCACCTCAGAAAAATGTATCCCAAAAGACAGATGCTCCAAGACTGATCCCTAACATACAACACTTGTTACATGTCTATTGTTTGAGGTGGAATCCCATATTTTGAGTAGGTGGGTTCTATCAGTGAGCCAGTTTGCTACCCATCTGGTAATATACAGAGTGATGCCTAGTTGAGATAGTTTAACTATTATACCCGAGTAGGGAATAGTATCAAAGACTTTGGCCAGATCAAGATAGGTAGTGTGCACCATTTTCCCCTCATCCATGGCTTTGGAGACTGTCTCAAAGAAGTCAACCAAATTTAACTGGCATGACCTCACTTTGACAAAACCAAACTGTGTGAGATCAAGTGTTTTGAGGCTGCAAATGTCCTTGCTAATGAGTTCCATAATAACATAATAATCCATTTCATGGCCTCACAGATCAGGCTAGTTAGGCTGATGGGTCTATAATTTCCTGGATGGCTGGATGCTCCAGCTTTGTGCAAAGGGATGGCAGTGGATGACCTCCACTCAGCTGGGACAAAGCCTATACTCAGGCTTTGGTTAAATATGGTGCCTACATGCTGGTGGGGGAGATATGTGCACCATACTGTCACAAACCATTGAAACAGACCCCCACCCTAATGGCAAACAGTGCACCTCATTGGCCCTCCTCAGATGCAATCTATATGATTGCTTGAATGACTGTCTTGTCACCAAAGGGCTTCTGCATGTGTTCCTTGTGGACAGAGGCAATATGTGCTGATTGTGTAAATAAGGGTTAGAATGTGCCTAGAATGTTATGGGACCTAAGCCCATTAGGCTATTACTATCCAATCATCCTATGATTCCATACACTGATGTAAAATGCTCTAACATCTACACACACACATACACACACACACACACACACACACACACACACACACACACACACACACACACACACACACACACACACCTGGCTACAGTGAGAATAGTGCCACTTTCAATTCATATATACAGAACAGTGCACAACATACACAGTTCAAGTTGGCTGCAATTAGATTAGAACACCTACTTATATAATGGCACATACTAGAGATCACAGTACTTAACGCACATGCCACACCGCAAGTGTGGTATTAAAATCTCTTTAGGCAATGTTATGGTAGACGACATCAACAGGCCTTGTCTTGGTCAGGGCTTTGCATTGCACACCACACATGACAGCTAAAATACTGCTAACCCCATCTCTTTCTAAGTCAGTGTGGTGATTTAATGGTACACACTAGAGATCAGAGTACTTAATGCAAACACCACACCTCAACTGTACCATTAACATCTCTTTAGGTAATGTTATTGCAGAAAACATCAACAGGCTTTGTTCTGGTCAGCACTTTGTAGGCACATGTCACATACGACAGCCAAAATACTGCAAAACCCCACCTCTTTGTAAGTCAGTGTTTTAATCTTGCAGGGGGATGCACATACACAGCATGTGGACCAGAGTAAGATTAAAACATCTACTTATTTAGTGTTACACAGTACAGATCACAGTATTTACAGCACATGCTATGGCTTAATTCTGACCTTACCTTGACAATTAGTAGTGTTAAGGTACATGACATCAACAGGCCATTTTGAAGAGAGGGATTTGGAGGCTGGCAGAACCTGCCAGGGCCAAAATGTGTAGGCTCATTGACATTTTTGAATCAATCTGAGATTCCCATTTGTTATGCAGGGAAATGCACAGACACACACAAAGTGGGCCACAATGAGTGTAGAACCTCTACCTTACACACTACAGATCACAGCATGAGACAGACAATGAGATTAGAGCCCATGTCAATCTAGTGTTATACACTACAGATCACAGAATTTACATCATGCACTACGGCTTAAGTATAGTTTGTACGTGACTGAAGGAAATTACTCGTGGAGTAAATAAACTAGGCTTGTGTTGAACAGCATGTGTAAGGGCTGCAGAGTGACACTGCTTCTCAATGTTCTCTGCATCTAGTAGCCTTGCAGTCAGATAACTTTTGTTTATCCTGGCTATGTGTCTACAGGAGCCATTTTGGATATATGTGGCTGTTTACATTTCGATGGGCAAGCATGTGGGCAACAACAATGTGCTCTGCCAATGTGTGCATACACAACATGATACATAACACCTCCTGTTCACCTGTTAGTGTATGTGTTGCAACATCCAGCAAGCACAGGGAGCTGTAGGGAAGTGCATTATGTATTGTTGAGCCCTTTCATTTGGTCCTTTGAGCAACATAATATATGTGTCATACTGCAGCTTTAATCACCAGTATCAGGGTATGTAGGACAATACAGTCATACACAGACATATAAACATATATCTGTAGATAACAGGGGCATAAATATACAAGTATATGTGTGTGTGTGTGTGTGTGTGTGTGTGTGTGTGTGTGTGTGTGTGTGTGTGTGTCTGTTCATAGGTTCATAGGTAGGTACTAGGCTATCGGCCCTAGGGCCCATACAAGCCTAGCCAAAAAATGTACCCTGGCTTTCGCCACCCAAGAAAATTATTTTCCTGTGCTCCTGTTGAGCAGAGCCACAGAAGTGATCCCCAGGGTGAATTTCCCATTTCCCATCCAATCATTAAGATTTTTCTTGAAGAGTGCTAATGAGGAGGTCTGTTTGACATAGATAGGTAGTATGTTCCAGAGTATGGGAAGTCTCTAGGACAGGAATCTATCCCTCCAGCATGTTCTGTTTATTGTGGTGACAAGGTTTAGGTCCCTAGAGCGTGTAGCTCGGAGGGATTGGGATTTCTTTAAGTGGAGCATGTCCAACAGCTCTGGGTTTGACATAGCTTTGTATGTTAGGCAGAGATCGCCTCTGAGTAGGTGATATGCGATGGAGTAAAGCTGTAGTTTTTTGAGACGGTCTGCATAGGGTATGTGTTTGAGGCCAGTAATCCTCTTTGTGAGGTATTTTTGTGGTCTTTCCAGTTGTTGTAGATGTCTTGTGAGGTACATACCAAAAGGGGCATTGTACTCTATAATGGGTCTAATGAGTGATGAGTAGAGGGGAACAATGAGCTCTTTTTTTCTGGATGAGAATCCTTTTGTGATGAGATGAGCCATGTAGAAGGATTTCCTGACCACTGTGGCGATGTGATTATCAAAGGAGAGACTACTGTCCACCTGTGTCCCAAGGTCTCTTATCACATTTCCGGCATTAAGTAGACTACCAGCTATGTGGAAGTTCATGGGTACAGAGTTTTTACCAAAGGGGATGACAATACACTTTTTGGCATTGAGCTTCAGGCCATGGCTTTGACACCAGGTATCTGTCTCAGTGAGGCCCTTTTGTAGTTTTTCCACATCGTTAGGAGTTTCGATTATGGCTCCTAGTTTGCAGTCATCTGCAAACTTTGTTAGCCAAAGACCTTCTGTGTTGGCCTGCACTTCAGAGAAGTAGATACCAAACAGGAGAGGACCCAGGACTGAACCCTGTGGTGCTCCACTTGTCACTGGTCTGATGTCGGATTTGGAATCCGCTACTTTCACAGTGTGGGTTCTGTCCATGAGCCAGTTGGCAACCCATTTTGTGACATAGGGATTTATACCTAGCTTAGTGAGCTTATCTATAATTCCAGAGTAGGGGATGGTGTCAAAAGCCTTGGCAAGATCTAGATAAGCTGTGCGAACCATTTTACCCTCATCTATGGCTTTGCTGACTGCTTCAAAGAAGTCAATCAGGTTTAGGAGACATGATCTGCCTTTTACAAATCCAAACTGGATAGGGTCCAGAGTTTGGAGATTACCAATGTCTCTGTTTATGAGTTCCACAATGATACGTTCCATGGCCTTGCAGACCAGGCTCGTCAGGCTAATGTGGCAGTAGTTCCCGGGGTCCGTCGTGGCTCCCCCTTTGTGGAGTGGGATAACTGTCGTGGTGCGCCATTCAGTGGGTACAAAGCCTGAGGTGAGGCTATGATTGAACATGGTACTTAGGTAGGGTGCCAGTTCATTCTGTAGTTCATGTAGAACGCAGCCTGGGATACTGTCAGGTCCCATAGATGCTGTGTTCTTGGCTTTGGAGAGTGTGTTTTTTACCTGTGTGTGTGTGTGTGTGTGTGTGTGTGTGTGTGTGTGTGTGTGTGTGTGTATGATATATGTACATAGATATATACATATATATATATATATATATGTGTGTGTGTGTGTGTGTGTGTGTGTGTGTGTGTGTGTGTGTGTGTTTGTATAGATTTTTATATTTTATATATATATATATATATATATATATATATATATATGGAGAGTAAAATACTGACATATATGTATACATATATGTCTGTATCAGTAGACAAATCTATACATAAAACACCATTTTAAGTGGGGAGCAACAGACTTTTGCTCTGCTTAACTATGTGTATGAGCATGCCCAGTGGGGGTTTTGCTACTTATAACCTGAATCCGCCCACACCTACTTTTACTCCAGTCCAGGATTTGTGTGTTACACATAAAATATAATATCTGTCCCTGTTTCTGCACTGCTGCAAGTCACTAAACTTCGCTACAACTTTCTTCAGTTGTGTGATGTAATTAATATCCCACAAAGGTTAATAATATTGCATCACACACAAGACTGGTGGTCTGTAAAACAAAAAGTAATACTACTTGACATCCAAAATAAGTGGTTACATGTAGATTAGAACATTGAACACCACTACACAAGCTAATTGCCCTAGTTCTTTGAGCCACACAACCTTGCTTGTAAGACAGTAATCATTAATCACATATTCAACTAAAGACATACGTATATAATTATTCCTGCGCTAAGTAAGATAGAGAATGTATGATCAATTTCATTGTTACTATCCTGAGTCTGCCTGGCATGCTGCTATACCATTGCTGAGTTTGTGTTACAGCAGATTCAAAGGAACACTGCTGTGTTTAGGGTGTTGGAACAATGCCACTCATTCTGCTGGGATACACAGTAGTCTGGCTATCATGTCACTCCACTGTCTAACATCTCTCTTGAAAGATGTACTAGTAATCTGATGCAGAAGGTCTGCATGAGTATTCCATGCATGGGGACCTAGTGAATACTCCTGGAAACAAGGAGTGGAGTAGGTATCTGTAGTCCCATGTGGATGAAATCTCTGTGCAAGTAGCACTTGGTGGAGTATCCTGGAAGCAGATGGCTTTGACACCCCCATCATGTCCCCAGTTCATCTTTGAAATGTACATGTAGCTAGTATCCTAAGGGCTGTACATACCTTTGTTTCCACTGGGATGGGTTCCTCTCTGCTGGCTCTTGCTCTGAGTTGAGGATGGCAAAGCTAAGTGAGCTGTTGTAATACGTCCCTGCCCAGCATGTAGTGCTCTACAATCTCCAGCTCATGTAGCTCTTGGAAGGTTACGGTGAGCCTGAACACTCTTCTCCTTCTCAGCCTAGGCCTATTGTCAGCAGCATCAGCAGCAGTGACTTCAGCCTCTGGCACATGCAGAAGCCCCTAGCATTATCTCATTAGTTAAAATTTTCAAGTCAATACTCCAATGCTTCAGAGTATTGTGGGAAAAGCAGATTGTAGGCAGTATACATACTTTATACATGGCTGCTATAGGTCCACCATGTGTGATTGGCTACTTATTATGCATTTCACCTGCCTAAATTGTAATTAACATCATTTAATGGCCCTACTTTGGTGTGGGGCACACCACTGTATGCCACATCACTCAGCATAGCTTATTCACTCCTAAATAATCAACACTGTCATGTGAGTAGTGTGCTGATAATACACCTCAAGCTATGTGCCACTCTGCACAGCATAGGTTATACAAAAATCACAATCAATAATTGAATACATCTGCTTTTAATTACTTGCTGCCTACATCATCACTGTGACATATGTACTCTTTTTCGCATGAACAAGCTCATCTATGTGGTCCATCATGCAGACTCGCTCACTGAGAATTAAAAAATTCCTAAAAGTAAAAGGACACATCCCACTACTGGCATCAAGATCCAGTGGTAATATCAACATGGTGTAGGAGCCTACATGAAAGAGATCTGTGGACACAATTGCTCCTTTTAGCAACTGAACAAATTGACCTCATTTGCATACATATCTGTGCTGGCAGCCTGGTAACTTCAAGGTTCATATCCGTATGACCTAAAGTTAAGCATGAATACACCATTGTACAGACACGATGCAATGTCCTATAATACATTTCAGACAAATATTATAAAATACTTTTTATTCCTTTTTTTTTTTATTTTTTAATTAGGCATGTTTGCACACGGCAATGCATAGCGCAAACATGATGAAATCATTAAAGAAAATTATTTATTTTTCTATCTTCCCTTGCATTTTCAGACATAAACTATGCATTTTCACACATCATTGTATGTGATTTAACCGTTTCAGGGGAGTTATGTCTATATTTGTGGACTTTTACATTCCCTTCTTTCCGTGGGCACCCCTGTATGCAGAAAATTTCAGCGTACACTATGGACATAGACACAGGGTCTACATGGCTGCCTTTCTTCTTTTTGGATCACTCCACCTGGGTCATTTGCATAAGATTTGCCTGCTTATGAGGTAATTTGTATTACAAGGAACCTTCCATGTTTGTATGCGCTTGCTCGCCTTTAAGTGGTGTTTATTTTGATCTAAAACCGTTCGCACCCATGTGCATTGAAAAAAAAATGTGTAGGACTTACTGAATTCCCCTGTTGGTTTATTAGGATGCCAAAAAACTCAGTAGAATATTATTTATCTTCTTCATCAATTTTTTTGGTGGAGGTAGTACTAAAGATTGTACGACAAACAATATTTTAGCTAAAATTGCCATCTTAATAAGCATTAATCATTCTTCCATGGTAAAGAAGAATTTGTTCCAATTTGTGACTAAACTTAAAATTTTATCAACAAGCTGATGAAAGTTTGTTTGTATCATTTCTTTACTATTAGACATAATGGTTATACCAAGATATTTCATTTAATTGCTATTTCAATTAAAGTTGGAATATTTGTTTGCATTATGTTTAAATGTTTTATTAATTATGCACTTGCTTTATTATGATTAAATCTTTTTTATCAAATATCTTTTTATTGAAAATATTTCTGGTATAAAAACAAAAAAAGAATAACAAGACAATTACATGTGGTACAGTTGATGTTACATTGTACATTCATAAACATGCAATGATAGTTATTGCCCATTATGCTAATAACATTCATATTTTTTAGAAAACCATAGCATTATCACACTGATATAATTAAATTATATGTTCGTCTAAAAGTTTTTCCATATGGCATATTTATTATACCAACTTTACTGCTGAGAGCTATAATATATGCATAGCATCAGCCTATAATATGACAACATTCTACTCTACTAAAAACTTATATACATATATACATATATGTCACCTTACTTATTTTGGTTGCTAATCTCAACAGAGTGGTGTGCTTACATTTCTTATGTACATAGTATTTACATACTATACTATTCATGACAAGATATCAATTAATGTATTGCAGTACCATTAGTAGCAGGTTTGATACCAGCAGTAATGTTTACTATCCTTAAAATACATAGACTATACCAGACTATCAAGAGAGTATTTCAATTAATGTTTTACAGTACTCTTGATAATATATTTGATTTCTCTGACTTTTTGTATATAGTCTTTTGGCTAATATATGTTTTTTTGCTACGCTTTTGTATTCTAACCAGGTTAATTTTGATCTATCAATCCAGTTTTTTGCTATATAAGCTTTCACCAGAGTGCAAAGTGTTATTATGATATGTTTAGATAACTTGTTAATATTACCCTTAAATAAATGGAGTATAGCTGTTTACCATGAGAGCATACATTTTGAGTATCCTGATTTCTCAGGTAGAATTCTAAGTGAACACCATAGCTTATATACTGTTTTACAGCTCCAGAATATATGAAGGATGTCTGCTTCTTTATTTGGGCAAAATGGACAATATGGTGACTTGGATGGGTTAAATTTGTTAAGATGTACAGGTGTGAAGTATGCATTGTTAAAAATCATGAGTTGTGTATATTTGATAGCTACTTCCTTTTGGTTATCTGTTGTGGTGTTGTTTTTCCTATCCCAAAATTTTGAAAAGATGATGGTGTTTTGGTATTTAATAGTTGCTAACAATTTATAAGTGTATGATGTCATTTTCTTTTTACTTAATAGCATTTTTATAATTTGTTGTGCTAACTTGACTTCTTGCTCGACTACTTTGACATCTTTGGTTAGAATATTTACTAGATATATGATTTGTTTAATTATCAGGTTATATTTTTTACTGACTTTGACTAAGTTTGTGATATCTTTCAATGAAAGATTTCTTATTTGATAAAAATCCCAAACTGTATAATTTTTTATTAAAGGAAACTTATCCAGATTTATCATATTGTTTGCTAGTTTAATATCTGAATTATTGTAAATTGGTTGCAGGAGAGTAATTGTATCTTTTAAATTTACTGAAATCAGTAGTTTTTTAAAAATTTCAGAGTTGTTAATTGATATTGGATGAATTTTTATTGTTTTAAGAGTTTCCTGTTTTATAAAGGGAATTGATTTTGGATTGATTTTATATTGTGTTATGGCCCTATATAGCAATGTGATCTATAATGGATATCATGTATTCCCTACTGGGTCATAATTTGCTATCTGTAAGATATGGCTTGCATTGATAATTTCATAGTATAACTGAAAGTCAGGAAGGCCTAGGCCACCTTTTTCTTTTGTGGGTATTAGCTTATCATAGCTAATTCTCGTACACTTTGGGTACCATATGCATTTTGCCAGTCTACCTTTTATTTTATTGAAGAAAGTAACTGGTATTTTTATAAAAATGGCATTGAGATGATATAAAATTTTAGGCAGAATGTTCATTTTTATAATTGAGGCTTTTGATAAGGTAGATAGTTTAAGCTTTTCTCATTTATTCATACTCTCAACTATATTGTACCATATTTTACCAATATTGTTAGTGAACAATTCTGCTTGTACATGACTAAAGTTTATACCCAAATATTTCAGAGTATATTGCACTTTGACCTTAGTCTCAGGAAAGTAAAACTCTTTATGTCCTATTGGATTAATTGGATATATGATTGATTTCCTGGGATTAATCTATTAATCTCATAGTTGGATACCATGGAAAAAGTATCTATAGATGATAGTATTTTATTTAAATCAGTATTTGGATATTGAAAGTAGATATTAAGATCATCCACAAATGCTGTGTATTTAATCTGGGTGTTGGAGACATAGATAAGATGATTGTGTGTTCTCTGAGTAATTTGCAGTAGTAGTGTTTCTATATACAGATTAAACAAATATGGTGAAAGTGGACAACCTTGTCTTGTTCCGTTAACTATTTGTATTGGCTTAGAAGTTTTCTTATTAATATAAAGGGTAGTAGTTGCTTTAGTATATAATGTTTTGATCATTTTTATATATTCCTTAGGGAATCCAAATTTATACAGTATAAAAAGTAAAAAAATTATGATTTACTCTGTCAAAGGCTTTTGTTGCTTCAACAGATAATGCATATTTTGGGGATTTGTCCTTAGCACATAAATGGGTTAGAGCATCTATACTTAATGTGTTATCCTTAACTTGTCTATGACTCATAAAACCTAGTTGTTGGTGATATTATGACTGGAGATACCTTTTGTATTCTTTGAGCTATAATTGTTGAGAAAATCTTAATGTCCAGATTAATCAAAGCTATAGGTCTATAATTATTTGGGTTTGTGGGATCTGTATTTGGTTTTGGAATAAGCACAGTTTTGGAGTTGTTTATATATAGGTCCACTATCCCAACTTGTATAATATAGTTGTATAGTTTTAAAAGTATTGGTGTAACTTGAGACATAAAGTGCTTATATAATTCTGCTACATATCCATCAGGGCCAGGAGCTTTTCCAGGTTTTATTTTATCAATAGCCCTACTAACTTCCTCTTCTGTTATTAAGCTTTTAAGGTTATTGGCTTGGGATTCATTAACCTTATGAAATTCTAAGTTATTTGCGAAGGGTTGAAATAGGTTCTCATTAATATACTTTTGTGGGCCATATATGTTTTGAAATATTTCTTCAAAAACCCCAATTATTTCAATATCAGATCTATACATCTTGCCTTTATATTTTATTTCTTGTATTTTACAATGGGGGTTCTTTATGTTGATAATTCTTGCTAACATTTTTGAAGGTGTTTGCGCCCATTCTGCATATTTATGTAGCATTCTGAGTTCTGTAAACGAGAATTGCTGTGTTATAATCTCATTTAATTGTTTCTGTAAGTTTGCTATTTGCTTCTCAATAGTAGGATTAGCATTTTTTGTAGCTCAGTTTCAAGCAGTCTTAGCTTGTTTTCTAATTTCTCTATATTTTCTCTTCTTTGTTTTTTAAAATATGATGCCTTTTGGATGAAAGTACCCCTAGCTGTAACTTTAAAGGCTACCCACTGAATGTCCAGAGGAATCTCGCCACTTAAAAAAATCTTCTTTAATTGCATTAGAGGTTTAATAATCTCTTGTTCTACCTCTTTATTTTTCAGCAAATTTGTATTTAATGTCCAGTTTGCTTTATTGTGTAATTTATACCCCACGTTGTTATGTGTTTTTTTAGATTTATTTTAGAGTGATCTGATAAAGATCTAAGTTCTGGGTTATAGCTCACTTCATAATGTGCCAAGCCTTGAGAAATCAAAAACATGTCAATCCTAGACCAGGTTTTATGATATGGGGAAAAATAAGTGTATCTGGTACCTTGGGTGTCTGCATTGTTTAGTTCAAATGGATCTATTAAGTTTAAGTCTTCAATTAGTTCTGATATGAATGCTGTGGCTTGGAGATGTTGAGTATGATTTTTATTTGACCTATCTTTTAGTGGATTAATAGTTATATTCTAGTCCCCCCCCAATTATAATCTAGTGATTTGGATGTTTATTTAGCAAATTATATAATTCAATTAAGAAATTGAGTTGGTACTTACATGGACCATAAATATTACACAGTAATACAGGATTCTTGTGAGTTGGCAGTAAGGTTGTAAAATAGCACCAGCTTCCTTTAACATCGTAGTTATAATTAATGATATTACCATCAAATGATTTCTTGATTATTATAGATGTACCTCTTGCTGAAGTACTGTCTTCAGCTGTTATTATTTTCTTAATCCATTTAGAATTTTTTTTCAGTACCCTTGTCCCATTGTTCCATAGTCGTGTGTGTTTCCTGCAGAAAGGTTATATCAGTTCTTGAATTATAAATGAGATACATGACTAGCTTTTTCCTTTTAGTGTCCTGTAAGCCATTTACATTCCATGAGGCTATATTAACCATTTTATGAGAATACTATTTTGTTCTATTTATATCTGAGGTATCTATCTATTTTATTTTGAATCTTGTCGGAGCACTTTGCGCACATTTTACTACGCACTGAGAAATAGTTAGATATAAGATTAAGGTGACATATTCCTCTTTCAAACTTTCCTTGGTGCCTAACCACTTACTCCTAATCTCTGAAAGAGAAAAGATTATCCAATAAACAAGTAGTGTAAATAACATTCTGAAATTAAAAAAAACAATCCCTATCTACAGATTTAACTATAATACAGTAGTTATTTTGCATTCCAAAAAACATCACACATTTCCAGGGTAGACACTCCCCAGACAGCAACCTAACTAAAATAACTTGTTTTGTGTTCTTAACCCAAGTAGACAGTAGGGTAGTTAATGTTTATGCTTCTATATTCAAAGTTTCCCAGCTATTTCAGACATTAATAGCTTATTTTTATTTATTAGCTGATTTTGCTAGTACATATACCATTAAGTAAATATAGTGCAATTGTGCTCCGACTCACCATCTGCTCATTACCCTACTGAAATCTTAAGAAACCTGTAATACAGGGTATAATACATGCCAAACTATAATGATTTCTCTGATTGCTATTCAAGGCATCTTCCTGGAAAAGGGTATATCAAGCCTACACAGACATGCATGATGTGGGACAACTATGTGGATGAACAAACAGGCTGTGGCCTACTCCTCATGTGGGGTTTGCTACCAACATTTTGCTGTTGGTGAGAGACAAAGTGTAGCAGCATCGTATCCCAGGAGAGAGTAGTTGTGGTGAGAATAGCATTTGTAGTAGGCAGGCACCAGCATTTCAAGGGACTCCCCTCTTGCAGCATTCTTCACAAGGTAATTTTGTCATCACAGTACACACTGCTTGAGTGGTGTGCAACTGCAGAATAACTGTGTAAACACACCCTCCTTACCTTTTCCAGGGTATATGCATGACCTCCCACACTGCTTGCCTATGCTCTGTACAGACACAGACATGTTGGATGACTGCTTCTTGGAAACCATGATGGAATTAACTTCAATGCTTAGTTGCACACAGGGCAAGTAGCATGCAGTGACAAGAAGTGTCCCCAGATGTCTCAGTAGTGTTACATTTAAAGCCATGTAAATACTTATCATGGAAATGATCATTAACAATGTAGTACACCTGCAGACACTGACCCAAGCCAGTGTGTTCTGTTCAAGGTCAGATCATGCCTACCCTAAGCATTGCACCTCATTGATTGTTATAGTATGTGACGGATAAAGGGAAAATGACTCACCTCACCTACCATGGCATTTGCAAAGATTAGGCCATCAGGCATTGTGGTCACACTGTAGAACTTATTTACAAGCTTGTATGTCAGCCGTTGGATAGCCAAGAGTCTGACACTCATTATCTGTGAAAATAGGATTCTGTAGGCTAGCACTACAATGAGGCCAGTCACCAGTGGACTACCCACACACATTATTCCTGGGACTACCTGTCCTAGCCGTTCTCTTCTCTGCAGTTACGGCCACTGTCAATGACTTCAGACTGACTACATTTAAAGATGACTGCAAATAAGGAGAGCTGTCCCTGAATCCATCTCAGAACCAACAATAAACCAGGATGGGCTAACACACACATGTAGGTGTTGTCAGAGCCATTGACAAATACTACATGCCAAGATATGCACAATACTATACTTTTGAGAGTCATCCACCCCCTGGAAAATATTGTATTGTCTGCACACCTCCATCATTTTAACCATTAGTTAGAGAATTATGGACAGAGAGAGAGAGATCTAGCCTTTCACTTTCACTGGTCTTTAAGATGTTGGGCTTCTTGCACTGTTGAACACCATATAGAGACAGGTATGGCATGTAATTCCTAAAATGTCATTGTTACACTGTATGTGGAACTCACAACACCTATCAGTGAGTGCAATGCCACCTTTGGTATGTAAGCACACAGGCATAACTGACACCTGTAGTAGCCAGAGAGGTGCCACAGTAACCTAATACACAGTGTACATAACATGTCCAATGCAGACTGTGTCAAGGTCGTAATGGTGTATTCTGTCTCCAACATGCTTTAGAGGAGATGTGTATGGCTGCTATGCAGGAGGGTGCCAAATCCCACTGTGTACCATCTGCACATCCTAGACAGGACTAGCACTAGAAATACCTGTTCTTCACACCTGCACCTTGACTATGGTATAACTAGGACATGCTGGATAGACAGGTATATAACCCTGACAGTACACACTATATGTAACAGGCTCCCCATCCAAGCACACTTCTGCTGTAATGCACATCATGTGCAAGTTACAACAATGGGATGTGGAACAAGGCAATCACAACTGGTTTAGGACAAATGTCTGTAACAGACACAGGGAAATTGTAGATGGTTCCTCTCCTATGCCACAGCTTGTAAATGTGTCAGCTCCCAGAACCCTGCTTACACTTATCAAGGGTACCACACTGTGTGAGAGATTAGGGATGCAGGATTAGGCTGCTTGAAGCCATTGTCACTGTTAGCCTGTGATACACATATGAACATATGCAGCCATACACCTATACTGCTTTACCTTTGTGAAGACATGCTGCTTCTGTGCTGACATTCCATCCTGTGCTCTGATGTTTATGGGTTTATTGTAGCTGTGTACCCATAGGTGTGTCCCACACAATCCTGAATCTGAAATATAAACAGTTCTATGAGACACCATTCATTGTGTAAGTGTACAGCCATTACAACATCCTCCAACTTATGTACACAAAATAATGCAGTTTACTCATTACAACTGGAAGCATGCAATTTCTGTCAGTGACCAGTACAAGTGGCATATCAAAGGCATTACTGGATTAAACAAATACATAGAACTTTAGGTAGTCACCCTGTGCATCAGACACATAGCTTCATTTCCCTGCATTGATGACAAGGATGATAGGGATGTGGCACAGCTATCATCACTTGCACAGGGTGTTGTGTGGTGGTGTAGAGGGCATAAGCTGACCCAATACATTGGCAAGCATGTGTGTGAGTCAGGAAGGGAAGCAGGCAAGATGGACCATGGAATGTGCCGTGTGTGTCTGCAGGTGATGTCACTGTGACAGT
The DNA here is from genome assembly GCF_019279795.1 of Protopterus annectens. Classification (NCBI taxonomy): domain Eukaryota; kingdom Metazoa; phylum Chordata; order Ceratodontiformes; family Protopteridae; genus Protopterus; species Protopterus annectens. The sequence continues at coordinate 1,551,592,360 of NC_056728.1, forward strand.
GGTGTATGAGTGTCTGTATGTACACAGTCAAGCACAGTGCTAGCCCTATGTGATTATATGTTGGACAGCTTTGAGACACGCATGGCAGAGCTGACAGTTCACCATCTCTGCACCTGAACATGAGAACTGGCTTTGCCAGGAGTTGCACTGGCACCTCCATACCCATGGTCAGAAGAAGCACTACTACCTGAGGGTGACTGCTGTCTGCTAAGACCGTATCCTCTATGGGAATACCCAGGACCATGAGCCCATGGCTTGTCATGTCTTGGTGTGGACAGCACACTCACCTCTGGGGTGCTGGATGTACTGCTACTATGGGATCATGATTGAGCAAAGCCATGCGGACTCTCAACAGATGTAGTTGATGACCTACATCCATAAGTCTCATGCTCAACTCTATCCAGATGTTCCATTATAGACAATGACCATTCCAAGACAGATATTCTGTGATCTCTCTCAGACCAATGTCTTTCCACAGTGTCAGTCAACCAATACAGGGTATCAGCAACATGGTGGAGGCAGTCACAGATGTCAGACTGTGCTGCATCCATAACCCTTAGCATTCATCTGGAGTTCCTTTGGAGACATTCCTGTGCCTCTATAATGGTCCTAAACATACACCTAGTGACATGTGATGAGACAACTGCAATAGGTGGTGGAAAGACAGCAGGTCTCCTACAATCACCCCTATTAATCCACCTGTGTGGAACCTCACCACCTCTTTGGCTATGGCCAGTATCAACACTCACTGCAGCCATAGTAGCCACAGTTTCCTGTTCAATGTCTCCACCCTCTGACTGTCCAATAACTGTGGCCTCAGGGACTGGGTATGGATAGGCATACTGACTGTGTACAGCGATAATGAGAGCAGAAGATGGATGTCAACCTCTGTGTCAGATTCAGCCCTTGCAACCCCCACCTGTGCCTAACTTTGGCCACCATCATCATCAGAGTCTGAAGAGACACTGACATCAGATTGTGAAGGGGACAGACACCAACCCCCCTGTTCACCTTTGATAAAAAGGGTAAAGAGGCACATTAATACATGCACACCTATGCTCTACAGTACTATCTTACAATATATATTAAGCTGTACACAATGCTGTCAGTATTACAGACTTGTTTGTCCCCCAACCTCATATACCAGGACCTGAGAACATTATTTTCTAAGAAACTTCTGTAGTTACTTGTAAAGATTAAGCTCCTTAATCAAGAATCTCATCAGCAACAATTATGTAAACTGTTGACATTTGTCAAAACTCTGCACAGCTGACAAATATGGCAAACTGTAATGTCCTGCAAATACTGCAACTCTGTCAGTGTGGTCACATCTACAAGGTGTATGTATGACTCTAAACTGTGTTCCATGGAAAAAATCTTTGAGATTGGCAGTCATGCAGACAGTACATCAATCCAGCTGGCAGGCCTGGGATGACACTTTAGTGAATACAATGCACTAAATCTACATCTGTAACACAACAGTGTTATGCTTACCAGGAGCAGGAGCACAGCTGTGTCTGATTATTGATGGTCCTGTGAAAAGTTGAGGGAAAGGTAATGTAAACAGCAAGCCATATTGCACAATAACAGGCTAATAGATCCAAATACCCCACATTTACTGTACATATTGTGTTAACTGCTATGTTGGTCACAATCTGAGCATGAGGTTCAAACTGCAACTAACCCCCATACCCACAAAAATACCTGACAGTCACATAAAACTATGAGGACCCTGACACACTGAATGCTACAGTATTGCAATGCTGATCCAACTAAGCATACCTGGACACTCCTCTTGTGTGGAAATGGTGGCACCCACATCCAGGACATACTGTGTAATGGATGCCTCGGAGCTGTCCTGTGCTACTATGTTCACCAGGAATTCCTCAGTGGCTGACAGTGGTTGTTCTACTGCAGGCCCTCCACTGGTGACACCACGATCCCTGGCCAGGTCTGCTGCTCTTCTGCATGAGGTGTGATTATATCAGTGGCATGGTGTCACACCTGCTTATATGTCCTGCTCTGTTGATGATTAGCATTAACATTGTGAACCATGTCAGCTCAAAATGCTGCCTGCTCTTCCCTGTTTGTCTTCCCCCTGGACAGCAGGAGTTTGTGGTGTTGACGCAAGGTGTCCAAGATAGTTTTGTTCTCTGCTTCTGTAAAAGGGCCCCAGTATTGATGATACATAGTTCCTAAAAGACAACAAAATGGGAAAACATGTCAAGATCACATAGGTATGAGCATAGTCCGAATCCAAACCAGTTACAAGTGGCGTCCCACAGGGCTCAGTTCTGGGACCTCTCTTGTTCGGTATATACTTCTCTGAGGTTCAGGCTAACACAGGGGGATTATGGCTGACAAAGTTCGCAGATGACTGCAAACTGGGGGCAATAATCGAATCTCCAGCTGACACAAGCATCCTCCAAAAGGGTCTCACAGAGACGGATGCTTGGTGCCAGAGCCACGGCCGCAAGCTAAATGCTAAAAAGTGCATAGTCATCCCCTTTGGGAAAAACAAGGTGCCTACAAATTACCACATAGGTGGCAATCCATTAAGTACGGAAGAAGTAATTAGAGATTTGGGGACCAACGTAGATAGTAATCTCTCCTTTGATAATCACATTGCCAAAGTGGTTAGAAAGACCTTCTATATAGCCCACCTTAGGGTTCGCATCTAGATCAAGAGAGGTCATTGTGCCCCTCTACTCGTTACTCATCAGGCCCATAGTTGAATACAATGCCCCTTTTGGGATGTACCTTACTCGACACCTGCAGCAACTGGAGAGACCCCAAAAGTACCTCACCAAGAGGATCATGGGCTACAAACAGATGTCCTATGCAGCTCGACTAAAGAAACTCCAGCTCTACTCAGTTGCTTACCGCCTACTCAGAGGCGATCTATGCCTGACGTACAAAGCCATGTCAAACCCAGAATTAATGGACATGCTCCACCTCAAAAAATCCAAGTCCCTTAGAGCTACAAGCTCCAGGGACCTAAACCTCAGCACAAAAATAAATAGGACACGCTGGAGTGACAGATTCATTTCCCAGAGGCTCCCCTCACTCTGGAATAGAATCCCAATTCATGTTAGACATAGCCCCTCGCTGACCCTCTTCAAGCGAAATCTGGACGCGTGGATGGGAAATCGCAAATTCACCCCTGGGATCTCTTCTGTGTCCCTGCTAGACAGAGGCACAGTAAACTAATCTTAAAAGGGTACCTTCTGTGACCTACTTTACAGAGGCACAGTAGGCTAATCTAATAGGGAGGCAGAAGCCAAATACAATCTGGCTAGGCTTATAAATACCCTAGGGCAGATAGCCTAGTATCTACCTATGAACCTATAGTATGTAGAGATACAGCAATAACAGATGGCTACCAGTAGTCAATACTTGATTACACATCTCAAACTCAACACCATGCAAACAAAGTAAGGGTGTGGATGCAAGTAGGATAATAGCAGTAGGCAACTATTCTTGCTTGTGCCATGACAGATACTGTTGTATGATCATAAAACCAACACATCAGTCTATTAAGTTGTGGCCATAGGTGTAACCCCCCATTATACAATTTAAAACCAGCAGTGCCACACAAATATCAATGTAGTATTACCACCACTATCAATGGAAAATTTCCAGGAGAGTGGTATACCTAATTAACAAAGAGCATTCTACCTGTACTATACTCTAGTTCCTCTGTAGGTGTAACACATGTGTAGATCAATGACATGTCAGAAGTACAGTTCCAAAAAGGCTTACTGCTGTAATCCCCACCCCCTTAAGTACATTGAAACATATGCATCATGTTGGAAACAGAATGGTTACATACCTGATGGAGTACAGTAGTCCTCTGTTGAATGGTACAGATATATAAATGTTGTGCCAACGAATTCACCCTCAAAAGTAAATTTCATATACAATGTTTCCCCTAGCTAGCTGTTTGCCTTTTTAACATGGTTCTCTATTAACAAGTGATTGCCTCTGAACCAATCTGTGTTTCTGAAATATTAATTGCAGCCAACACAGCTGATTTGCAGTATAATCGGCCAAGTTCATGCAACCACTGAACAAGATATAAGGCCTCAATGTAGATTACACCTTTCTCATATGTTGGGTTGGAAAATAGTGGGGGACAGATACCACATCATGGCAGAGAGAATGTCTGCAGCAGCTAATATTTACATACCAATGTGTGTGCTACAGGTTGAAGCTGAAGGTGATGCTGCAGGCAATAGACAGGCAGAAGGAGTGAACACTTTGAAGGAAGTGTGGGACCTGTGACAGTCTTGTTGCATAGGCAGAGCCAGATTGAGAATACCCACCCCCACTGGGAAGTCAGGTATGTGTGTCAGGTAAGTCTGTCAGCCAATGGTACCAGTAATACAATGCAAGGCAAAATGCTTGGTGTGTCCTAGAAAAAAGGTAGGTGTACATTAACCATGATTTCATGCAGCTGGACAACTGCCAAGTCAAGTGTTATGCCATGGTAGTCCCCTGTTGAAAGTGTGCTGGCACCTCTCGCGTCTAGCTCAAATTCCATATGTGTATGTTACCTGTGCAGCTGTGGTAATCTATGATATCATCAGCAAAACCTTATGGGTTGTAGTGTGATATTTCTGGGCCTCAGTTTCAGTAAACACTTCAATAGCCTCTGAAAATTCAAGCTACTGCATTACCTGATATTCTCTGCACTTTAAAGTGTTGTACTAGGAGTGGGTGAGAGTTGTCCTATCTGTAGACCTTTGCCCTCTATTATATAGATGTAGACATCCAAACTGCAATGCTTTGGATAGATAAATAGGTGATGAGACAGACATACATATCACACTTTATAATACTGATGGCCACATACATGTATTTTCATTAGTAGACACAGCTGTACTTGAACTCAGGACCATTTGTACTAAAATAAAATGTTTTCAATGCATTTTGTAGACAGAGCTACAGAGTCACTACTACAGCATGCACATTTTTACATGTTGTAGTTATCATTCCACAGTTATCTGCTGTTAAATACTGCACTTACATCTATTATTATGTGCATGGCTTTAGAGTGCTGTATTTATTAAAAGCAGATTAAATGTAAATGTCAACCTTACCTTAAATTCAGCATATTCAATTTCCATTTATTAACATCACCTTCTCTAAGGCTCAGATTGCTTTACAAAGACCCAGAAATAAATTAACACTGATCACCGTCTAAGACATGTGATCTAATGCATTCAAAAGTTTGCTGTTGCTGATATCATAAGATGTAATATGTACCCTTTCCTTCATAGTTCTGTTGGTTTTTTTAATATAGAATGCAGTTTGTACATTGCTTGCTCACAAAACAATTGCATTTTAGTTTAAATAATTCACACAACAATAAATCTGCATAAAGGTCTCTGCTGCAGGAATTTGCAAAAAATATTACAGGGGCCAAATATTATTGGTATTATGCTGCAGTTTCTACATGGGAAAGTCCCTCTACGAAGTGAGACACCTCACACATGCTTTATTCTGTTTTATTCTGTTTTTTTCTTTTTTTTGTTATTTCTTTTTTTAAAACTAAAGCTTAAACTAAGACCTGGAACCAATAACCGGGCTAATCTCGGGGTCAGTAATAAGAATGATCTTTAAAGTTCTTTTAATGTCTTGTCATATCAAAAGACAACACAAAGCCTCAGACATAGCCTATTGACAGGGGTTGAGGAGACTGCTTTATCTGGGTTGTTAAGTGTAGTGTTCATCTGAGTAGAAGGTTTGGTTTTGTGACTTTCTCTACTTCTACTTCCTTCACTCTATCAATATCAATGTATCCTCTCTCTCAACAAACTCTGGTGGAGATGACACACATAGCATCTGTTAATTCTTCCTGTCTGTATGCAGTCTCTTAACGTAAGACTTGTTTCTGACTATATTCTTAGTAATGTGCCTAGGATGCATACTGAGCGGCGTGAAGAAATGTTGTTCTTCCTACAGTCCTTCTATGTATCCCTTGTCAAGATGTTGAAACATATTTTTTGTTGGTTTTAAAATAGCAAGAAGAAAGAAACTCTGCTATAAACAGAATAAAACATGTGACAGGTTTGTCTCACAACGTACAGGAACTTTCCCATGTAGAAACTGCAGAATATGCAATAACATTTGGTCCACCTGCATGATTTTACACCCTGTGCATCAGAAACCTGTAGAGTTTCTATTCTATGCAAATTGTTCTACTAAAAACATTATGTATTTTGCTAAGTGCAATCTTTGTAGTGCATTCTATATTGGTAAAACCAAAAGAACTATGAATGAAAGGGTGATGGAACATATTAATGATATCAGGAACAGCAAACTTACTAATGCATTAGCTAAGTATGTCTTATATTGTGGTGATCAGCACAATTTTAAATTCTTGGTCTTGCAAAAAATGAATGTGAGCCTTAGAGAAGGTGATATTAACAATGAAACTGAATATGCTGAATTAAGGTGGATAGTGAACTTTAAGGCTTACTTATCACCTGGTCATAACAGTACTGTATCTTTAAAACCTCTCTTGAAAAAAAGAGGGTTGAGTCACTGATTTTTAAAGAATTTTTATTGGTTATTGGTTTTAATTAAACCTTGTGTGCTAATTTATTTCTGTATTAAGTTCTGAAGAAGAGGATTGCCTCGAAAGCGCTTACCTAAATCTGTATTTTGTAATAAATTTCAAGTATTTTAATTTCCAGCCTACAAGTCTCTTTATCTGCATTTAAACTTATATTTTGGGGATCTTGGGTCCACCATCTCTCTATTGTCTACATTTATAAAATCCTATTTGCCATTAATGTTTTATCAAGTGTGTTCTGAAATGCTGTAGACATAATTGCAGGATTACCTGCTGTCATATACCTCATTTAAGTCTAAGCATATGTGTGCACCTTTAAAGTGATGCATTTGTGTACTAGTATGCCAATTTCAATACTATTTTTCTAGTAATCTATTAGCTGATTTACGTAGTGTGGTATGATGTGCAGCACCATTTAATCATGCTCAATGATGTTTTGCTTATAACATGTGTGTCCATTAGCAGCTATGTGGTTTGATGGGATGATCCACTGTTCTGCAGGTTTGATGGTTGTGGGTTCAAAATAGGGTGCAGGTGTACTTTTTGGATGTGATTAATAATGTTCCAAAAGCATATATCAGTATAGTGCTATTTAGCATTGCTAAGTGATACAGCACACCATTTCACAATGCGTAATGCAAGACATCTTTAAAGAAACGAAAAATGGGGAGACAGGACAGTTTTGAAAAGGGATGTAAGCAAGGGAAAAAAAAAACATAATGACAGGCAGGTAGGGATGTGCAGGACAGGTATAAGAAAGAACCATTGCTATCCATTTCTTCAACAGCAACAACTGTCCACTTTCACAGATTTTTTAGCTGAATTTGGACTGTCACCCACAGAGAGTGGTAATGACAACATAACTGCATTGTCAAGCCAACTGGACCAAATTAAGTGTGTCTAGTGGACATGTGCAAAATGAAGAGCTATGCATGGGACAAAGTTTGTTTTTTGGGACAGGTGCCCATTTTTTTTTAAGGTGAGAGTTGAATGTTGGGGAAGGGACATAAGTACATGTGGGGGAGGTAAGTTGGGAAGGTGAGGAAGATTTTGCAGACAGACAAGACAGACAGGACAGCAGACAGGGTTGGTGTGTAACACAAGAGAAGGGTAAATACCTTGGATTTGGATGGTGTTGTGGAATCCCAGTGGCATGAGAATTCACATGGTAACAGTGCAACTCAAATCCTCACCCATAGGAATGTCAGCACTGCTCCTTCACTGCCCCTGGGGTGGCAGTGGTGGAAGCTGGTGTCCGGGGTGAGGCTGCCCCACCAAGATGGTGAGCATGCCCTCCATCCATTGCAGGCATGCAGTTCTTAATGAGTGACAAAATCACCCCCCTCATCCCTCTCTGCCAGAGGGGAACACAACCCCAGCCTGAGGGGTGGAACTACCCAATACCCCAGGTAGTGCAGGTGCAGCAAAGGGGGCACCACCAAGCTGCAGCCCAGATGAGCTGGGTCCTGGTGCCATGGCCAGGGTAGCCAAGGTATGTTGATCAGCTGGAACTGGCCTCCTTTGTCACACTGTACTAAATTAAATCTAAACATAAGGTAAGATAAGTAATAACCAAACAAATGTTAGTATTAACATAATGGAAGATAATACTGATTAATCAAAATACATATTAAGGTATATTATGAGGAGCACAATAATAAATAACATAACAGTAAGCATGTTAACAACAAACTAGTATTAAATCACTCATAAGGACAACATAACAGTTAGTTTAAAATAATATATTAATAGCAAATCATAATAATGAATAATATTAATAAATTAAAGAAGATAAGGGGTGGGGAGAAAGATAAAAACATACCATTTGTGACCTCACAGGTGATATTACTACACAGACTAATAATACATCCTTCTACAATTGTGCAGTGCCAGTTGTGAGTACAGTAACTCCAATTGTGTTATAGTTGATATTGTACCTACATACCTCTCAACCTGTTAGCATGGGAGAGTATGGGCCAAGCACTAACAAATGCAGATACACAACTACAGGGAACTGTTTTACATACTGTGCTCATACATTACTACCAAGCTGTTCTCTAAACAGATTTGCCAATGAGAGGTATGTTCATATACATTAAGTAGACTAGACAACCGGTGATTTCTTAGTTGGCTGCCATGGGATTAGACCCCACAAACTGTGACTCCAGGGAAAATGTGCACTTAATTTAACAGTTGACTGCTGTCAGATTAGAAGAGACATGCAGTGTACACAGGGCTACTTCACACTTATTGGAAAGGGTTATTTATCAAGGCACAATCCTGCTTTACACTTTATTGATATTATTCCTTAAAATTTGGCACTTCTACACATGAATGTGAGCAACCCCACAAATATACCTTATTCCAGAAGTGGGAGGAATATACAGCATTATTTGACTAAAAATGGCCATAACACATGCTTGAACCTTACTCTGGGCATTGCACTACATTTATCAGACATTTTTTTTCTGCAGTCTTTATTAATTTCCTTTTTACAGTTGACAGGTGTCAGATTATAACACACATGCAGTGAATACAGCTATACTGCACACTTATTTGAACAGATGACTTATCAAAGCACAATCCTAATTTAAACATTATTGAGAATGTACCTTAAAATGTGGCATTTATACACATGGATACCTGGCCAGAACTTCAGCTACCTTACTCATATTCCTTGTTCCTGGAGTGGGAGGAATATACAGTATTATTTGACACAAAATGACCATAACTCAGGCTTGAGCCTTACTGTGTGTATTGCCCCACATTTATCAGGAAGTTTTTTTCTGCACTCTTTATTCATTTCCTTTTTACAGTTGATTGGACTCAGATTACTACACACATGCAGTGACTAGAAGAATAGTGAACACTTATTTGGTTGAAAACAGTGCATATGATAGCGCCATCACTGTTTAAAATCTATTGATTACTGTTGCTTCAAGTCTGGCATGTACAGCATGGATAGCTGTGTCAGGCTTCTAAAAATAACCCATATACCCTTGTCATAACCTGAGTGCAACCTACAGCATATTTCACACAATGAGCAGAGCAGAACAGTGACTTTTAATCTTGGTAGACACAACATCAACTGATGTTTGAAAGCTATATTACACAGTAATGCATGTTTTCTTGATTTAACTTTCTGTACCATTTCAGGTAGGCAGTTACACATTACTAAACATATTACATTTCCCAAGTATGTCATATCTGATTGCTACAACTGCAAACTTTGTAAATAATTTATTTTGGCAATATGTTATGCATTGGGTTAGTACTTTGATGTTTCCCTACTTATCACACTCATGCATCATCCTGGCCTGGCACCCTGCATGGGACTGGACATTGCAAGCCCTCTCATCTGCAGCTGTTGAAAGAGAAGCAAACCATTAAGCATGCCAGTTTGCACAGATTCAGCTTGTATATTTCTAAGGTACTGTCAAACATACTTACATATCTATGGGGTATTCCCAGCCCCAGCCTTTTGGACCCAGCTGTCGAAGCTTCCCCTCTTCCTTCACTTCAGGTCATCATAGTGGTGATGACACTGCTCACCAGTGTGGGGGATACCAGTAGCACTGGTAAGATCACTAGCCAACTGATCCCAGGCCTCAGACTTACATTCTGAGCCCTGGTAATTTCCCTGCAGTAGCCAGGGTTCATAGTTTTTCACCAAGAGTCCAACAAACACACTGGACTCCTGCACACCCCACCTCTGCACCTGAAAGTGTGCTCCCTCTCCAGCACCACCAGTCATACTGACAGCCAAGTGAGACTTCAATGAATGGTGTGAAATTCCTGCCTATTGGCCTTAATATAGACTGTATTCCCGTCCTTACACATCATACTGTAACTTTCAAAAAAGTGCTGCATTGCTTGGCATCACGCAAACCAGTTTAGCAGACCTGAGCATCGTACAAAGTCACACAGTCATGCTTAAGTGGTGGTTAGCAATGCACAGACATTGTAGATTGTTGCCCATGTTTAAGAGGTGCTTAGCATTGTACAGCTTTTGTAAATGCAACATTTTTTTTATTTTCAATTAAACCACTATTTCAGTCATCTGACACATTTTCACAGCAGTACACATAAAATGTATGATTGCTAAGGACTCAAACCCAGAACCAACTACACTCTAGGTCATGACTCAACCTATCTAGTCACTTGGATAGTTAAGATAACCAGTGTATATTCACATATATGACTAAGACTCATGTTATCTTTGCTAAGCACTGCACCATGCAACACAGTCAGAATAAAAAAAAAAAACCTAAAAATATTGTACAATTGATTACATCCAGTTTCTATTTTTAGATATATGGCAGGTGTCTGCTATGTATGTATAAGCACAGCTCAGCAAAGCTAAGCACTGTACCATGCCATACAAACAGGCACAATAAAAAAATATTGTACAATTGATTACATCTGATTTCTGTTTTTAGATATATGCAAGTGTCTGCTATGTATGTATAAGCACAGCTCAGCATTGCTAAGCAATGCCATGCAAACAGACAGATTAACAAAAATAAAAATAAAAAAAAAATAAAAAACTATTTATACAATAGCAGGGTACATTACAATGATTATTGTCCTATGCTTACCATCTGTCCAGGATTTTCCTAGACAAACCACAAGTATGAGACAGCCTCTAACCTGCTGCTTGCATGGATTCAATATCTATGTTACTGTGATCTCCCTCAGCAACAAGCCATGATTAATATGCATGGTGTGCTGCCGAGGGTGAACAGCAGCCCTGTACATGGGTACATTCTGTGTAGGCTCTACACAGAGCATACACAGATTTTATTGAATTTTGGGGTCCAACTTTCCATAATAAATTGTTCTAAGATATACAGTTTTGTTATCATTAAAAAGAGACAATAACAGAGAATCCAATCCTATTTTTTTATCAGAAGTGTCTTTCTATAGGGTAGTATATAAACCACCCTTTTGGTATGCTGCAAGCATTTAGAACTATTTAATAATGGATATTTATTAAGAATGAAATTCACTGTCTTTTGCTTATTATCTAACTTGCATTCATTGACATCTTAGCATATGTTTCAAAATATTATGATTATTTACTTTTAGACAGGAAGAAGTAACATGGACAGTTCTTAGAATTTTAGAACTCCGTCAGCATTATAAAAGTGCTAACGATTCTAATTAAGCTTTTTCAAGCTGGTCCTCATGACAAGGGCTTGCAAATGAACAGTTTATCAGGTACATTTCACACAAAAACATCCAAAGTGAATCCAAGTCACTTCTACTTCACACATCAATCCCTCAAACCCTTTCAAACCACTAAAAAAAAAAAAAATTTTCAAAGTATGTTAACCACTAAAAAGCTATTGTATTTAAAGAAATAACATTTATTGATTCATTAAGCACTATTTGTTTGAGATGTTTAACATAAAGCAGCCTGTCAGTTTTTTTAAAGGAGACATAGCATATAAACTTGCATTAAAAGAATGACAGTTATGTGTGATCCAGCTGTAACTTGTAAAAATGTGAATATTACTCTAATTATTTGATAACATTTCAATAATAATGTTTATATATAGTATAAACTTTATTTTTTATACTTTGTTTATAGCATAGTGTAACTTTCTTGGGTGCTTTTGCATGTCACATATATTGTCAGTATCAAGCATTCATAACTATGTAATAAATGACAATGGTTTAGAATGCAATTCACTTTTTTTTGCTAACTTTTGTGCATTGACATCTTAGCATATGATCTAAAATATTATGATTGTTTGCTTTCAGACAGGAAGAAGCAACTGGGACATTTCCTAGAATTTTCAGAAATCTTGCAGTATCAAAAATACTCATGATTCTAAATTGTTTCAATATGGCTTTCATGGTAAAGGCTTAAAAATGAACAATCCATCAGTTACAATTCGCACAAAAATGTCCACAAGTGAATCCAAGCCACCTCCATACCACACACCAATTCCTTAACCCCGCTCAAGACCACCAAAAAAAACAACAAAAAAACTCAAAGTATCCTGACCACCAAAAAGCCATTTCACTCAAAGAAATAACATTTAATAATTCAGCAAGCACTGTTTGTATGAGATGTTTAATAAAAAATGACTGTCATTTTTTAAAGGAAACGTAGCATATAAACTTGCATTAAAAGAAAAACAGTTATGTGTGATCCAGGTTTAACTTGTAAAAGTGTGAGTGTTACTCTAATTATTTGATATCATTCCAGTAGTAATATGTAAAACTCTATATTTGTTATATTTTCTTTATAATATATCATTTATTTCCTGGGTGCCGTTGCATGTCAAGTATACTATCAGTAGCACACTACTGGACCATTTTAACATTTTTCTGTGTGATGGAGGTTTAAATGAAGTGGACGAGTTTATACTGGAGATGCACAGAAACCTGTTTGGTCTATCATTTGATGGACTACAGAAAGGGAGTAAAGTGACGCATTTAGATCTTATTTTGGAAGGAAATATTGACGGGAGTGTTTCTTCCAGTATGCATAGGAAGTTTGTGGATGGTAATCAATATCTCCATGCTTTTAGTTGCCATCCTCCCCATGTATTGAGGGCTTTACTCTATGGGGAAATAGTCTGTATTTCTAGACTATGTAGTGATGAAAATATGCTGGGGAAGAAAATGGAACAAACTGAATGCATGTTCTTGAGAAGGGGCTATGAGCCTAGTATTTTAAAGGCGGCCCAAACTAGAGTATGGGAAAGAATATATAAGAACAAAGGTGGAAGGAATAATAGATCTAGTTATGGAGTGATGAGTGGTGTTCGGGTACGTGACCATGAAGAGGTGAATAGAAATGTGACAGATACAATTTATTATGTATCTGTGTACAATATTAAAAGTGAGGAAATAAGAACACTAATAGAATATTATTGGAAATATTTGTTGGAAGACAGATTTTTGGCGGGGATTTTACCTGGAAAACCCCTTTTCTCCTATAAGAGGTGAAGAAATTTGAAAGATATCGTAGTACATGGTAGGTTTTGTTTACCAGCTGCGAGTATACCAAATACATTAATGGTGAAGGGAACATCATGCTGCAATAGATGTAGTGTTTGTGTAAATATTGTGAACTCTTTTAATAATATAAATGGGATCAAATTTGAACCTAGAGATGTTTATTCATGTAGAAGTAAAGGGGTGGTTTATGCATTGAGATGTCCATGCAGCTTGTTCTATATAGGGGAAACCAAAAGGGAATTCTGTGTCAGATTCATGGAGCATATAAGAGATATTAGGAATAGGAAGGAAGACAAAATAATTGCTTCACATTTTAAAATGTTTCATGGTAGTGATACTGCTATGTTACAAGGTACAGTTTTAGAAGCTGTGGAATGTTTCTGTGATGATGAGAATGTATTAAAGCAGAAACTGTTGTATAAAGAGAGTATTTATATTTTAAAATATAAAACGCTTGTGCCTAATGGTTTAAATAATGATCTAAATTGGAAATGTTTGCTTTAAAGGTTAAGTGATTATTTAATTGGTTAACAATTGATGTTAATTGTGTAAGGTATAAAAATGTGTGTAAATGTTTGTTACTGTTTGATATTCCTTGAAGGTGGTGACACCAAAGCGCTAGAGAATAAAAGTTTGGTATTTGCCTTGCTGTTTGTCGTTTCTGCCACATTCGCTGGCTCATTTGGGTCAGAGTTGTTTCATTATCGGAGAAAGAAAGAGAAGCAGTTGTTTGTTTTGTTTGGACCATTTTAAGAACCTAGAATGTAATTAACATGCCTCCTTAGTGTCATTTGCTGCATCTTGTATTATATTTAATAGTACATTACTCAACTATGTGACAATATCAGAAAGTTTGCCACCCAACATAAGTTTCATCATAACAACGATTAACTTTTAATAAAATGAATAATTTTACCTTTTAAACTCTAAGTGAAAATACGTGGCTTTAATTTCATATATAGCTAAAAGAATCAAACTCTAACATTTTTAAAAGGGAACTAGTAACCATTTGAATGTGGGAAAGAATGAAATAAATGATTTACCTTGTAAAAAGTAATATGTAATATCTGTTCATAAGTTTTCAAGCACTTATTTAAATTATTAAGAGTTCATAACCATGAAATGCATTGACTTTCATTTGTCCTTCAGTGTGTTACTGTGTTTGTCTTTTATTAACCAACCACCTCTTGTTGCATTTCTATTCAAAGAAGTTGATAGATTCCAATCCATTTCTTCTGTTTTTTTTTTCCTAGGATTTTATTTTTCTGTATAAAGTCCATTGCTTCTTCCAAGGTGTTAAAAATCTTCTTTCCTTCTGTAAGGTGAATCTTTATTTTTGCTGGAAACAAGATTTGTGCTTTAATATTGTTTTTCTTTAAGCTTTTAACAAGTGGCACACATATTTTTCTCTTGGATATCACTGATAACCTATATCTCTGTATTTCTTGATTGCAAAATTACTTCCGTAAATGAATATCAACTGCCCATATGTCAATAGGGCTACCTTGTAACATTGTAAGCTACACATCCACATGTAAATGTAATGATCACTGTACTTTTATTTTGTCAAATGTTTTTACTTTGTAGAGCTTTTCTCCCCAGGGCCCTATGAAAATGGGTTCTTGACCCAGTCAGAATTTCTTGGCCAATAAATGTGAAATAAATGTCGAATAGTCATTGTCAAATCTAAATATTATTTTTTTTAATTTTAACTGGATAATTAGTCCATGCTGCTTTTAAGATAAAATCTTTCTCTTGATTTAAGAAAAGTCTTACAATCATTAACCTTGGTGAAAGTAGTTTTTTTTTTTAAAGATGAATTCAAAAGTGATCTATGTGCGCTTTTGATGCCAAAGGAAAAAGCTTCAGGTAGGTTCAAAGTTTTAGTCAGTCAGGTATTAAGGAATCTGCTCTTCTTTATCAGGATCTGTTCTCTAAGCCTTTTATTTTATCCTGGAATAAGTTGTTTTGTTTCAAAAGAAATTCGGTGTTATTCTCATTTTCAAGTAATCTTCCATCAAAAATCAGACATTGCCTCTTCTATACTCAAGATGCGGAGTTATAATTACAGTGTGTTCATGGCTTCTAGTGGTCTCTGTCTTATACTAAAAGATTTGCTTGTTAGTCTAGGATAGTTTAGAAGTGTGTCAGCTCACCACACCCACACACAAACATATACACATACATTCACATATTTTTTCACCTAGACACACAACACCCATCACTCAGTCACACTCATGGATAAACTCACCCATCCATACACATCTACCCTACCTATCCCATAACCAAGCAGCCAGGCAGATACTCTGTTGGTGTAGTCTAAACTAAATGAGTCCTACCCCTAAGGATCAGTTAGCTTTCAAAGTTAAAAGGTGTTGTATATATGCTTCACCTGTTAAGAGCTCAACACAACTCCTTATAAAGATAGTTGGAATATAAAAAGCTTCAGATGTTTTTTTTGCCAAGGAAGGTGGCAAGGGCCCTGACAGAACTATTATAGGAAGCAAGCACAGCAGTAAACAAAATACAAAATGGGGAAACATCCAAACCCTGGCAACATAAAATAAGAAAACAAGCAAAAAGGTGGTTGAAAAGAGGGAAGTATACTCCAATAGTGATCTACTATAATATCTATTGCTATGGTAAGTTGCAGTAACCTAAACTGCATGTATAGATTACCATGGGTTTTAAAACTATTAAAGGAAGGAAACCAGTAAACTAAGATTCCAGAGGCTGTTGAAGACTGGCTGTTCTGGACCTGAAAAAGGAATCCATTTTGTGAGTGCTTTGTAAAAGTACACACAGATCACCAAGTCACTTCTAACATAATACTTCCACAGTTTACCACTTTCTAAAAAAACAGTGAAGAAGCTAAAGCCCTTGTAGAATGGCCCCTAACGAGAATGGGCCCTAACTGGAAAGTCTTATTAATGTGAGTATAACAAAAATGAATAGTATGAGACAACTGTATGAAAATGGTCATCTTTCACATTGATTGTCCTTTCTCATTATCGTTGTAGGAGACAAACATCCACTCGTTTTTCTGAAGGCTTAAGTTTTGCCTAGGTAGTATCTGAGCTGCCTATGGGCATCCAGCATGGGAAGAATATTTTCGGCTTTATTCATGGGTTCAGTAAAGATGACAGTGAGATGAATAGCTTGGCTTAAAGAAAATTGAGACCACTTTCAGCAAAAAAAGAAGGATTAATGCTCTAAGAAACCCTATCCTTGTAAAAATTAACTAAGCTTGACTCAGTGTAAGTCCTTGGAACTCAGATACCCTCCTGGCAGATGTCAGAGAAATTAGTAAAGCAGTCTTCCTTGTTAAGAACCTCAAATCAGCTTGATGATCTGGTTCAAGTTGAAACAGATTAAGCTTTTTAAGTATAAAGCCGAGATCCCATGGAGGAGCCACCTGTTTCCTAGGTGGTCTGACATGCAATAACCCTTTTTAAAACTGTCTGACCTGATTAGAAAGGGAGGGATCAGAGGGAAAATAAGCAGAAATCATTGACAAATGTATCTTAATAAAACAATAAAAAAAGACCAGAGAACAGTGATTCACACAAATAATAAAAAACTAGAGGTAGTAGAGCAGGAACAGGATCTTGGTTCTTTGACTGGCACCAACTAGAAAATATTTTCCACTTGCACATATATAGTAGCAGGTTTCTTTACCAACTTTAGTACCTAGTGCATGACATCAGAAAACAGGTGCCTGAAAGGTATTAAAATTCTATGAACCAGGCAGTTAGTTGAAGATTTTTCAGGCTGAGGTTTATCAAACAACTCATGTCTTGTGGGAACAAATACATTCCATGTAGAAGCTTATAGCATTTGCCTCAGCTGTGTTCAAAAGAAAGGAGAACCACTATTGCCTGGGTCAAAATGGAGTCACAAACAGAGTTTTTGGAAAGTCCTTTTGGATCTTCAGAAATACATTAGTTATCAGTGGAAGGGGTGGAAAATCATAGAGCAACATTGCAATCCATAGAACTGTGAAAAAATCTGTCTTCAAGGTCTGTTTGCAAGGAGTTGTTTCCTGGAATACATCAGAATGAAGTTTTCATTTATGGGGTCATTTCTGTTCCTGCTGAGTTTGTCTGCAGTCAGCCTTTTCTCTGACAGAATGTACAAATTCTGCATGGCCAAATTGGGCTGAATTGCTATCTGACAGGCTATCATAGCCAGTCTGCAAAGAAAGCCAGATCTGGTATTCCCTTGTTTGTTTATGTACCACATCAGTAAGGTGTTATTAGTGTTCACTTGCAGAATTTCTAGGGAAAAGAGTGATCTAAGGCTTTCAGAGCATTCATCATTGCCAACATCTACCTGACATTTATGTGTTTCTGTTTGTTTGAAGGATTCCACAGAGCTTGCACTTTAGCCCTTTGAAAACCAAACCCCACACCAAGTATGATGCATCTGTAGTAACAAATTGTATGGGTGGGGGCATAAGGGAGAGTGAGAGAAGTTGATTGCAAGACATCTGGTCTATCCACCAAAGAATCTCCTTTATTACAAATAAAACGCTATGATCTGAAAGCGCAAAGGGCATAGATGCTAAATGTAATCTGATCTGAGGAACCAATATATTTTCCTCACTTGGAATCTGGCCAGAAGAACCATGAGAATCATACAAGTCAAGTAGCAAAAATCCTGCGAAATTCCCTTTCAGATACATTGCTTTGATTAAAAAAATTCAGGAATAACTGCTTGAAAATATCTATTTCATCAGGAAGAAGAAAAGCTATTCTTAGAATCCAATAGATATTTCAGGAATACAACTTAGTGGCAAGGAATGGGAAGAGCTCTGAAGATTGATTTTAAAACCCAGAATGAATGGAAGATTCTGAACAGTTCATAAAGACTCTTGCCAAATGGAAAAAGAGTCTGCAAAGATAGGAGTGATTCCCAACAATGGAAAAATTTGAATACCTTAAAGCTTGCAATATGTTGTGACTGAAGAAAGACAGTTTGTGTTTACTCTTGGTGCTGCAGAAAATCCAAATGGTAAGACAGAGAACTGGCAATGTAGTCTAGACTCAACAAACCTCAAAACATGCCCAAATTGATCACCAATGGTTATGCAATGATAGCATAGATAAAGAACGGATTGAGGAGACAAAACTTTGGACTTTGCAGTCTTGACAAAATGATTTAGAAAGGAGAGGTCTGACCATCAGAAGTCTTTTGTGGTATCAGAAAAATCATTGAACAAAAGTATATGCCCAAGTAGCAGAGAGGTGCATGTTCTATAACTCCTTGCACATCTACTGCCAAATGAGAGAAAAGAGAGAAACTTGGTTCACAGGACAGTGCAGAATCTCCTGGAATGGAGAAAGGGATTCCCATTGCCAAGTGTAACCATGTTGAATGATTTCTGGAACCCATCTGCCTGAAACAGTGTGGCATCACATAAAGGAAGACGTAGTCTCAGAGAGATGGAAAGTTTGCTAGGGTGGGATGGCTGAAGAGGTTGAACAGGCAGATGGGCATGCTGACTGAGAGGACTGCCTTGACTTGTTATGCTTTTCCTTTCCTTTAAGACTCTCCTTGACATTGTTTTTTAAAATTTTGTATATAGGCCCCTTGCTGCTTAAATGGATTAATGAAAAAAGGAGCTGAAGTGGAAAAGAAATTGTCTCTTTTGGAAAATGAGGGTTGGAAAATCTGAGGCACTCCCTATATTAACTTGCCTTTTCATCACACTTCTTTAACACCTCAGCTGCAGAAGGGCCAAACAGAAATGTCTTATCTAAGGGAGAATTTAAAATGTTAGTTTTAATATCTTCAGAAAGATTTTGAGAACAAAGACAAGCTAGTCCTCAATAGTTACACTGAAGCAGCACCTCTAGAGGAGGTGTCAGTAGCATCATAAACCCACTTTTAACTGTGCTTGAGAAGCAGATGCAATAGAAGCATTCAAGGATTTTTTTATTTTTTTTTGCCATAGATGACAGAAAGTCACTTTTGACTTAGGAATGTTTTCAAAATATAAAAGTAAGCACTTTAGCATATGAGCCAAATAGTTTAAAACCCTGAACATGAAAGTGCTTGAAGAATACAGTTTTCCCAACTTATCTATTACATCCTCATATTTGTCAGAAGGAATGGGGTTAGTGGCAGTAAGCTGTTCTGTTTAGCAGAAGCATTTTTGGATAACAAAATCTCAGATGGGTCAACTTTAGGATTTGAAAACAAATCCTTATGGGATTGAGGCACTCTATACAACCTGTTTGACTTCCTAGAAGAAGGAGGTTTATTATCAGGTAAGCTAAGAGCTGATAGAATAACATTCTCTAAAGCTAGCAACACAGGAGGAATAGATGCAAAAATTGGCTTTTCCAACTACCAAATCGTAAAATATTTTCTGTGCTTTAGAAACTACATTCTGATCCAAATGAAAAAAAAAACTTTAATCTTCGGTAAAGTTTCTGAAAAGGATAACATATCAGGGGGGAAATCTTAAATCATACTATCATCAGAATCAGAAAATTCAGATTGTGAAGAAATTATTGAGGTACAGTCTTTCCCCTATAATGTCTGCTGTTTTGATTGAACATCCATGTTAGAGAAGTGACTATTTTCCATTCTCATTTCTTTTTCTTACCTGAGGACACAGAAGGCAAGGAAAAGGCACTGATAAGTTATCCCTGCTCAAAGAATAATAAAAGGAGATGGTAAGGTGTACTTACAATGTTCCACCTTCCTGGGTAACTCCCTGGAAAATGATTGCCCATACAGTAGAAGGCATGAGCTCCCAAGGGAGAAAATCAACAGTCTGATTAACAGAATCTTCAGTACCTTTTTGCCTCCTGAAGAGTATTTTCTTACTGGCTTCAGAGGATTGGTAATCGGTTTGTGATTTACCTTTGCTGGGTTGATAAGTTCCCCCTGGCTAGAAACTTCCAGAAAATATATTTTCTGTGAAAGTTTTTTTTTTTTTTATTGTCAGGACAATGTTTTTTGCTGGGTTGCATCTTTTTTTTTAGGTTCTGTCTTGGTATTGGTTTTCCTGTTAGACTTTTTGCCTTCTACTCTACCTTCTAATTTTAACTTATACTGCTATATTCTACTTTGGGCAGTTTTTGTGAAACATTTTTAATAATGTTCTTGTACAAATTAGTTCTAGCTAGGGGCTAGTGTATATTTGTTTTGTCATGGTGTATTTTACTTGAAAAAAATACTTTTTTACTACTTACTTGGTACAAACTCTTTGAACCTTCACTTATCACAATTCAGGCTAATTTTCTGGAAGAACCATGGAACACCTTATTTGTCACTAGGGTCTTCCTTCTTTCAGACCCAAAAAGAGAAAACCACTGTAGAACCTTTATTAACACAGTGAGCTACTTCTGTGCCTAAGCTGCTGGTTGGTCAGTCTGTTCTGAACATTTCTGTTTTTCTTGGACCACTCACTTCTATCCCTGATTATCTCTGATGCTGTCCCTTCAGCCATTAAGAAAGAGGTCTCAGACATGCCCTTTGTGGCTGCTCAGGTGTATACTGTGGCAAGAAAGATCACCACTTTTGTCATTCTCAGAGGAGAAAATGGAGAGAGAGCTTCTCTACAAGGCCAGAATAAGTGGCCTTTTTCCCGGACTGTAGCTCTGAGTAGGAATTAGTCTGTTTCTAGGGACTATCTTAGAAAAAAAGTTAAACATTTATCTTCCCCAGCTAAAATTCTTTGGATAAGAAACATTTTATTGGTTTGGCATTAAAACCTTTACATTCTGTTGCCTGTTCCTCTGATAAAACAAGTTTCCTCTGTTTCTGATGATTCCCAGTCTGAAGAACAGGGAATGGAATGGGAAAGAGTGTCTTCTGTTATTTCTTCTCAAGTAGCTGATTCTGATCATGATTCTGATTCTGAAGAAAGCATTTCTACTGAGGAAATGTCTTTTTCTGAAACTATTTCTAAAATGAACTGAATGATTCAGTTGGTACAGAATGACATTCCAATCTCTTTGAAGACAAACTATGACTTATTAGTGATTGACTTTCCTCAAACAGCTGTCATTCCTCCATTTTACCAGCTTTAGATGATATTTTTCATACAGTCTGCAGTACGCCTGACATTCAACCTTAAGCTCCTAAAAAGGCAGATAAAATGTATAAAGTTCCTCAGTTTTATAAATATATTAAAAACCATGTACTAGTCCCCACCCACCTTAAAATGCATTTGTGGTCAGACCAGGGTGCTTTGTGTGGTCCAAACTGTAGCAAGCAGCCTAAGCAGTTTGCTACAATTGAAAAGTAAAAATAAATAAATAAATAATTTAAATAAATGAGTGCTATAGCACTTCATACTGGGTTCAAACTGTAGCAACTGCAAGCATCTTGTTACAGTTTAAAAATCTGAGCTCTGTAGCATTTTCTGCAGGCTATAAACTGTATAAACTGCTTGCTACATTTATAACGAACAGCTGCTATAGTCACTACAGTTGCTACAGTCTAAAAGAAATAAAGATTTTTTTTTTTATTTTCTGTTTTTGTTTGCAATTTTTTTCTCTACAAAATGAGTGGAAGGAGGGTTCGGGGGCAGAGAGCATAAATGGGACCTGATTGGCTGAGGCGGGAAGGAAGGGTACGTGTCATGTATCTGGCCACCTTGTCAGTGTGCCAGTAGAAGGAGCCAACTTTTTTAAATATGTTTATTTTTTGCTCTTCACTTTGAAGAGCTGACGTGGGTGGGGACAAGTACATGGTACCAGGATAGGGCACTATTTAAGTAAGAAACACTTCTGCTCATCTGCCAAGCTCATGTATTAACCTTTTTGCTAGCATCTTTGGAGAACATGAGGAAATTACTGCCAGTTTTCCATCCATGGAAAATAAGTATTGTTTGATTATTTAATTGTTTTTCTTACTCAGGTGATCAAGCAGTCTTTTAAGTACTCCTATGATTATACTGATGTGGTTTCTAGACTATTTTTAGGGTTGCATACACAGAAGTTACCTGAGGTTGTTAAAGGTGAAAGTATGAACATTCCTTTGGATAAAAAAGTGTTATTTGGTCTATCAAGTTCTCAAACAATCTGAAGAAAGAAGATAACTGATTCTGGGTGTTGCTCAGTTTTTTAACCCACTTTTTCTAAGGTTGCAAAGAATTTTTTCTCCAAACTCAAGATGTTTTTACAAAAAGCAAAACAAGTAGTCTATACAAGCTTCTAACAATCACACTTTCAAGAAACAGTTGTATGGAGCTTCAAAAAGAAGGATGGAAACTCCTAAAAGAAAGGACAGTCTGATACATTAGAATGACTTTTGTAGCACCACACCACCACCACTACCACACACCTCCTGACAATGCTGTAAATATGTCCCAGAACTGGGTTCTTGATTTACCTCTTTGGCAACAGCTTATCCCAGACAAATGAGAATGATACTGTAAGGATACATGTCGAATTAGGAGTATTTCCTCCTTTACAAGTGGTTCTTCAGCACCCTCCAATTCAGATCTATCTGCCCCCCTTCTGTCATTAAGCAAATGCTTTCCATGGAAATGATAGAACCAGGTCCTTTACACCAGCTAGAAAAAACATTTTTAATTCAAAAATTTACTGCTGTCAAAGAAGGAATCATCTTGAAGAATAGTTCCAGATCTCCCATTATCAACCAGTTTGTGAAAACTGCAAAGTTCAGAATATTGTCCCTTCACATTGTGTTGCCTCTTATTCCTCCTCTCAATCATTTTTTTCTGGTATCACTAGAGTTAAAAGATGTGTATCACCATACTCCTATTACCATAGATTTTAGACACTTTTTAAAAATTTCGGCATCTGGCCTATACTTTGAATTCCCTTTATTAACTTTTGGTCTATCTAATGCTGTAAGGGTGATTGCAAAGTGTCTAGCTCCTGAGATAGTCATTGCTGATTGCAGGTTATGCACATTTTTAAAAAGTAAAAAACATGCAGAGAAATCCAAAAGCACCACTTAAAAACAAATAAAACTTAAATTGTACAAGTACAGTAGGTAAATGCTTTCATGTCTCAAAAGACACTTCATCAGACTATAAAAATATAGCAAAATACACTGTTTAAAACACAACTTGAAACAAAGTAACTGCCACAGCTATTTGAACAGGTCATTGGACTTCAGATGTGTTTTTAAAGCTACAGTCTCATTCAGACCATATCCCTTATCTGCTTGAAGCAAATAATCCATCACATTTCACATTCCTCTGTTTTATTAATAATATTTCTATTCCTATAATTTATGAAATTAACTGCAGCACTAAAAAAAAGTAAAAGTATGACCAGAACCTTGAAGAGATATATGATTAGCTAGTGGATTATTCTTACCTAATTTATGAATTTCACAAAGATATTCAGGTATACGTTCACGAAGGGAAAGGTTGATCTTGCCCACATAAAAAACAGGGCAGGCTTGGCACTTGGCTAAGTACACTAGGTTCTTACTTGGACAATCACCCTGAAAAGAAAAAATGATAAATCTTCTTGATAGTAGGGTGAATAAAAAGTCTCTCCTGATCTATACATTTACATCCACTGCAAGTCCTACAGCTATAGGCCCCTACATGTTGTGAAGTAACACATGAAACATAATTACATTTATAACATAAAAGGCGTTTCAAAGATTTCTGATTCTTAAAACAGAACCAGAGTGCCCCCACCACCACTCCCTTAATACTGTCATCTGCTTTCAGAATGTGCCAGTTCTTTTTCATGATTTCACAAAGTTTGTTAACATTAGAAGAATAGAAAACAGGTACCTGTAATCTGTCAGAACAATATTACTATGACCCTCAGATCTATTAGAAACCTATGCATTTGAAAAATATGCTTGAGTTTTCTAAAACCTATCTATACTATCACAGGTTAATAATCTGTTGTTTTCTTTATAAGAGTATCCCCTGTCAGAAAATGATTTATTCAGGTTACTTAAACACCTTTAAAACTTGCATCACCATTATTAAGTCTAGACATGCTCATCCCTTGTCCCTGGATAATATTCATATGTATGTGTGTGTGTGTGGGGGGTGCATACTGTTCCTATGCAGGACATCATTCTTTCTGCAAGGTTTCCTAAACAACCCAGTCAAGGTGAAATCTGAATTTTTAATAACACTTCTTCTTTCAGCTTTTCCTGGTTAGGGGTCACCACAGTGGATCACCTGTCCGCTTATGATTGTCAGTGGAGTTTTACGGTGTCAAGTTGCCAGCCCGGCACCCAACGTTCCACGGAAGGCACACACATATGCACACACTCATGCCTAGGGCCAATTTAGAGTGTTCAATCCACCTACAGCATATCCTCACCCAGAGGAAACCCACGCAACCACAGGGAGGACATGCAGACTCCACACAGAAGGCACCCCAGCTGAGGATCGAACCAGAGAACCTCTTGCTGTGAGGCAACAATGCTAACTGCTGCACCACCATGGCCGCCCTGAATTTTTAATAACACTAGCATCTAGAAAATCAACTTCTGTCTCTGAGAAACTCATATTGAATCTCAAGAAGGAGGTCAAAGAGTTCAGAAATTCTAAAAACTCTTGTAGAACCATAATCAAACCTGTCCACAAGAGAAAAATATCATCCACAAAGCATTTATATGAGTAAATATAGCTCAAATACAGGTTAACTAAAATCTGTGTGGTTTTCCATTGTGCCATAACCATGTTGGCATTAGAACTGGTACATGTGATGCCAATCGCTACTCCTGTTTTCTGAATGTAATATTCATTTTCAAAAACAAAAACATTATTTTCCAAGACCATTTCCAACAACATACAGATCAAACTGATCTTTCTTCAGTATGTTAACTGTTGTTCATAAGAAAAAAAATCTAAAAAAATCAATTCCTACTGAATTATCAAACTTTTTAGAAAATCCTTGTTGTCTCTAAGTATGGTCTTAACATTTTCTCTACGTATATAGAGAGTAGGTCTGCTTGCCACCTCCTCCCTGGCACTATGGGTCTCATAGATGGCCTTCTCAGTTCCTTATGTATATTTTGAAGACCATGTAGAGTAGGGCCCAAAGGGAACAGTACAGTAAGATACTTAAAAAGTTCATATGAAATATATCTAGTCATCAGTCATATTACTTTGAATGCAAATCTTGTATCAAAGCCTTAACCTTCATCTTATGAACAATCTCATTTGTGTCAACATCTGATAACAATGCATTCTTTTTCTCTAAATAACAATTTGTATCCATCACCCTTATTGCCTCTCCTTTATCAGTTGGATGGATAGACAGTCCATCGGCATCTTGCACCTCCCTGATAGCTGCAAATTCATCTTTCCCAATGTTACAAAACCTCCTATTACCTTTTTCAAAACTATTCAATTGTACCAAGCCATTTTCAGATAGCTGGGAGAAGGCTTCCAGAAGAGGGTGTAGGGGAGGGACAAAAGTGCTGGGTCTTTTAAACACATTAATATACTTACTCACTTGGAAACATAAGCTTTAACCTAGCAGTTCTTAAAAACATCTTAATGTCTAAAATAGTATCACAAACATCAGCTTTGATAGCTGGAACAAATGAAAGTCCCTTCTCCAACAAAAAAGGCTGCTGGGGGCTCAATTCAACACTTGAAATATTCCAAATCGGGGGCGTGGCTAGGATGCTGAACTGATAGCTGCACTTCATTTCAGCTCTCTTACCTCAATACAATTCCTGACAAGAATTTTACAAAATAATATTTAATTTGAAGAAATTTTTATTACTAACTTATTTCTAATAACTCTGTGTATATATAAGAACAAATTTATTGTCAGAACTTGAATAATTCCTGTCAAATTAATTACTGGAAAATCAGCACCAATATCAGCTTTACAGCATGAGTCATCTAAGGAATACAGCACAAGACTCTTCTCTCAGAAAAGACCTGCAGTCTCTCATTACAGATATACAGGAACTTACAATAAAAATCGACAAGATGGACAATAAAATAGATACTTTTAAAGAAAAGTGCTCACAACAACTGGAACAGCTTCAAGAAATGTTTATACAGCAGAAAGGACAGATATCACTTATTGAACAGTCATTAAGTGACATTGACACTAGAGTCCAATTAGAAGAACAACAAACTGAATTCTTACTTCAACAGAACACATATTTACTAGAAAAGCTTGATGATATGGAAAATCGAACAAGAAGAAATAATATTAGAATATATGGTCTACCAGAAAAATCTGAAGGGGACAATATGATAAACTTTCTTACTACCTGGATATCAGATGTAACAAAAATACCTGAAGCTCTTTCATATGGTATAGAACGGGTGCATAGATCACTAGCAGCTTCTGGAAATGCTTCTTCTCCGGGTAAGAACATGCTGAGATCTATAATTGTGAGACTTTTTTCTACACAAGATAAAGATCTTATATTAAGAAATGCTTGGGCAAATTCTCCCATCAAATACAATGATTCATTAATAAGATTTGACAATGATTATTCTACAAAGGTGGTTACAAAAAGAAAAGAATTTCTACCAATAATTAAAACCTTGAAGAAAAAGCAACTGAAAGTCCATCTTTTATTCCCAGCAAGACTGAGAGTTTTCCTACCAAATGGAATAAAAATCTTTGAAACAGTAGATTCAGCAGTAAAATACCTTACCAACACAACATCCTAACCCATGAAAAATCTATGGACTGGACAATAAGTACACCGAAAAGAAATGCTGAAGTAAATAATTGGAAAACTGTTGAGCAAAAGAAAAAAAAACTAAAGGACAAATAATCTTACATATGTTATATTCTGTAAAAATCTAAATAATAATACTAACAACAAAAGAAAAGTTCTTACTGTCTTCAAGTTACACTGAAACAGGTACTGTTTTCAATTATACTTTAAATGTCAAAATTAGCATAAATGTAAATACATTTATCTCAAATCACATCAATATACTAAGCATAATTTAAACATTACTCTATTTTTCATTATTATCCATCTATTATTTTCATATTCTTAATCAGAGTAATCAATGCATAATAATGTTCCCAAATAGTTATTTATTTATTTTCTCTCTTTGTGTTTTGTTGTTTTTATTTTTTCTCTTCTGTTTATAAAATCTTCATTAACTTGTAATACTTTAATCAGTATATGGTTATATTGCTTAATAGGTATAGTAATGGCTGCTATATAACTTATTATCAGTTACTTCCCTGACAGCATTACTTTTTATAAGTTAAAAGTGTCCCTGTTTGGATAAATGCGAATGCTGGGCGGAAATGTGTTGCTTTTGAAATGAAGTATTTCAGTTAGGATGTATCATAAGACTACTTTAAATAATCTTAAAAGATGTTCTGCCTTTGACCCATATGCACATACTGATATAGTCCAGTGAAAAAATATGTTTTAAGTGATATTTTGAGGCTGTAAGTCAGGTGTGTTGTGGCTCCGGACATCCAGAGTTGAAAGATGCTTGTGACTAGCTTAGATATCCCGTTGTCTTTTCTTTTGTAGAGAAATAAGGCATAGCATGTTTAAAATGCAAAGTTTGATAGTTGTGAACACTACTCCGCAAACTAGAGTGCTCGCGTGCACACTAAATGAGTTTGTCACCAAGTAAGAGAAGGGAAAAGAAAAAAGAAAAAACACATACCTTTTCCAGCTTGGTTCTCGAGACAATTTAACAGCCACAAACATCACTAGAAACTTGAGTTACTTATTGCTTGTCGCATTTACTTGTGTACGCCATCCCCTGACTCTTTCTAATTGATGTCTAGTCAGGAAATAAGCTAGGTTCACATTTAAAGATTCAGAAACCTAAACTCCTTCTAAGGAAACGTAAATAATATAAGAGGTTCATATAAATATACACAGATATATATTTTTTGAAGCACTTTCAGCTTATGGCTACTGATGTCTTCTAGCACCTTGATAGATAAGGACATATATCTGCTTGTCTATCTGTCAGTTTAGATTTCCAGACATTTTAGCCAACCCTTACTATGTTTTATACAGCAGAGTTTAAAGAGCAGAAATTAATCATCAGCAAATAAAATCACTGCTGTTTTACAAATTCTCTAAAGAAACTAGTAAATGTCAAGCAACTGACAGGTTTATTTTAAGGAAAATTGCCATTTCCCACACTGGTGCTCCTACAAAATACTACTAATGTCCTGCTACCAAAATATGCCCTCAAGTGGACAAATGGGATGCAACAAGAAGGTTAAATGTACATTTAGCAAATCAAACATTTAAATAACAGTATAATATACTAGATAGAGAAAGTAAAAGCAATAATTATATAAACAACTATAATAAGTAACATAACAACAGTGGATTTAACCCAATGTGTCAATTATACAATATTTATATCCCATATAGCTTTGAACTTTGTCGAAACATCTGTGTTCTACACACATATTGTATTAAATCTAATTTGAGTAGAAGAGGGAGAGGCTTAGCCCATACCCTAATTTATTACTTAGTTACCATGCATTATGAACATACATTGTGGCAGGTACTCAATGAGCTATCCATCCTTAGAAGTTCATGCTGTTCCCATTTGCTCATCTGAATAATGACTGCGGCTGTACTCTTCTTATTATATTACCTGGCTGTGGCTTCACTTCATTAACTGTAAAACAACTTTTCTGAGAAATATTGTTGTAATGCCAGTTAATTATTTGAATTAAATATTTCTATATACAGTCATAAAGCAATTACCAGGATAAATAATACTCTTGCAGTGCATGGATCACCATAGCTATCCTCTGATGTTAGAGGAAAAACAAGCTTCATAAACACCTTTTTGATGTAATAAAGGTGTTACCCCATAGTTTAAATACATTTTGTCTATTTACTGCAAAATGGGTTAGGAATTTTAACCTGTAACATTTTCATACATAATAGTTTAAATCTTAGCAGCTTCCATTATTTTGATATGTTATCCAGTATACTTTTTAAATACTATAATGAGAAGCTCCGGATGTTTAATGCTAAACTTTTATTCAGTCATAAGATTAAATTACTGGTGTTAAGTAAGTCAAAATTATATCTCCAGCACTTATTGTCAGCAGATAAACTCACAGGTTAAGTGTCAGTCTAAGCTGTAAGAGTTAATATGTGATATACATAGATGTTTGCTTTAAAAATGTGGTCAAGTGCACTGTAGTTTTATATCTGTACAGTGTCAATTTTGATTATACAAAGTCCCTTTGAAAGTTGATAGAAGTGTTAACAACAAAACACTCAATCAAGTAACAACATTATAAGTAGTCTCTTGGATAAGGGAGACGTCTAAATTTTGATCTTGTTGTCTCCAGCCATGGGAATTGTCTTTGAAAAGCTGAAAAATGCAATCAGAGGAACATATTTAATGTCTACTAAAGAAATATTAATATACTTGTACATTGTATTGCATTTCAGTTTATGTTAAACATGAAATATGATGTGGTTTCAGAACTATTCATGTTTTTATTCCAATATGACTTTGCAAATACTAATTTAAACACTGGTTTCGGACTTGAGTAGTCTAAAACAATTGCACAACAATGGTATTGTATTATACAGTAATGTCAGCAAATAGTTTTCAACAGATGTATGAAATATACAGTTATAGATTTTAACATGATGTTTATTAGTACCCTAAATTATTTTGAAATGATACTACCTTAATCTAAATATTTGTACCTTTTTGAAACCTGATTAGAAATATGTATTATTGAATTACAATAAGATGAGTAAAGAATATATGTATATATTTTAACTGATTAGATTATCTTACTATATTATTCAATTATCTTTATTTAAAAACTAAGAGGATAAGAGAAACTGATCCAAATATTATTTGTGAGGGTAGAAAGTTTGTTTGGTTAGATTCACTAACCAAACAAAGAGGTATATTACCTCATAGCAATAGGGAATGGTTTTTAAGGTTAAGAATTACAAATTTGGAAGTTCTTTGTTTTTTTTTTTTTATTTTATCACTTTGGTGTCACTTAGAAACATGCAAAAATCATACAAGAAAAACTTTTTGAATTCTGTATCCAAGATGGAACTAAGAATGAACAGTATTTACATAAACCCATGCATAAAACAAACTCAAAACTAGGAAATGAAATGTTTATCCATAAATGTTAATGGTCTAAATAATAGTAATAAAAGAAGAAGCCTATTCAAGTACATAAACTTACATAAACCACAAATAGTCTTTTTACAAGAGACACACTTATTAGATAGAGATAAAAACAACTTAAATATTAATAATTACACAGTACTAATAAACTCTCAATACAAAACAAAAAAAGAGGAGTAGCTATACTACTTCGCAACTCAACTATAACACCTAAAATAATTACCACTCATCAAGATACATCAGGTATGTTTTGTCTAGCTTCAATAGAGTTAAATAAGAGAATCTATACGTTAGTAAATCTATATTGGATCCCAGGTCTAGGATCAAAAACAGTTACACAGCATTTTGAAGAGATAATTAATTTAACTAAGGGTAGCCTGATATTGGCAGGAGACTTCAACTGCATAATGAATGAAAAAGATACAGATTCTAAATCCAAAAGAAGAAAACAACCTATCTCTAAAGCACTATCAAAATGTATAGATACATTGTATTTAAAAGATATAAATGAATTTTTAGAGCCAGACTCACTAATTTCCACATTTTATTCTCATAGATATAAAACTAACTCTAGAATTGATAGACTATATGTTGCCAATGACCTAATAACAAAAACTGACAAAGTCAAAATTATAAATTGTCCCTTATCTGATCATAATGCCATAGTCTTTGAGATAGAGCTTGCACCATTTTATTCAAATCCCATTACTAGGATACCTTCCTATATCACAAAATTGACAGATTTCAAAGAATTTTATGAAGAAACAATCAAAAACTTTCTAGAAATAAATTACACAGAAGATATTTCAGAAATATATGTCTGGGATTCATTAAAAGCAGTTACATATGGGAAGATTATTATCCTGGTACATAAATAAAAGGAAGTTATGGAATAAAGATATGCTAGGCTTACAAAACTAAGCAGATAAATTGAAACTGGAAATACAAAAGGGTAATGCTACTCAAGTTCAAGAACTTACACAAATCAATAAGAAGTATACAGAATTGCTACATCATAAGATTATGATTAACTTAGAAAAGATAAAAATAAACTCATACTCTACTAATTCAGCACACCTGAGATATTTAACTAATAAAACAAAAAAAAAAATAATTAAATCTAAGCAAATAAAAGAAATATTTATTCCTAATACTAACAAAAGAGTTACAGAACTAAATGATATTTTAGAAGCATTCAGACTCCAATTTAACATTGATAATTCCATAAATACTCAAGATACACCTACTAAGGATATAAAAAATACTTAGAAAGTAATATTCACATTAAATTAACACAAGAACAAATAGACATTATAAGCAAACCAATCAATATGACAGAATTAAAATCACAAATTAAAAAGCTCAAGACAAATAAAGCACCTGGCCCAGACAATATGCTACCATAAATGTATAATTTAATACCCAATCAAGCCATATCCTTATTATTAAAAGTATATGATATAGCCAATAAAGATTTGAATATACCACCCTCTTGGAAATATTCATTGATATCCCCAATTATCAAACCAGATAAAGATGAGAAGCAGTGTTCCTCATATAGGCCAATATCATTACTCAATATAGACTATAAGATGTTTATGGGTATATACACAGATAGGATCAAACACTTTCTTCCTTTCTTAATTCATAAAGATCAAACAGGTTTTATTAAAGGAAGAAATACTTCAGATAATATTAAAAGAATACTAACATTAATAGATTATAGCAAACATAAAGTCCTAGATTTAAATGTAATCTCATTAGATATTAATAAAGCTTTTGATTCAGTTAACTGGAACTTTCTTTCACTAGTTTTAAAAGAATATAACTTTCCTTCTAATTTTAATAATCTTATCCAAATACTATATGAAAAATCTACTGCATATGTTAAACTGGGATCATATAGATCAGGCCCTATAACAATCAAAAAGGGAACTAAACAAGGTTGCCCTTTATCATCATTGTTATTTGCATTACTCATAGAACCCTTTGCAAATCAAATCAGATCAAACAATAACATAAAGGGCATTTGTATTAATAAAATGTTAAACCTTAAAATCCAACTCTTTGCTGATGACATACTATTAACTCTCTCAGATGCAAATGAGTCGTTGAATGCTCTATTTAACTCCATGAATAAATTTCAAAATATTTCAGGCTTAAAATTTAATGAAAACAAAACTAAAATTGTGCCCTGTAATTGTAAAAAAAATAATATAAACAAAAGATTTTCCAAATATATAGTAACAGAAAGTAAATTATTATATCTGGGAATAAATCTACTCAATGAATTAACAGGTTCTCTAATATTTAACTATAATAAAATACTAGACAAAATAGAACAAACAATTGGTTACTGGAATAAATATATCTTTTCAACAGCAGACAGATTATATCTTATTAAAATAATCATATTTCCCAAAATATTATACTTAATACAAAATTTTTCATTGCCACCTCCCAAATATATTATTCAAAGATACAATAAACTAATTTTAAATTTTCTATGGTTTCCAAATAAACCCTGTATAGCCTTAAATAAACATTTGCCAGATTGGGAAGATGGTGGAATTAATTTACCGGATATTGATTTATATATTACCTCATCTGTTATTAAAAACATAACACTATGGTTAAATAATTCATACACACCTATATGGAAACAAGCCCATGAGCCGATTTACATAGAAATCAATTATAATTACATACAAGCCAACTTAACAGTAATACTATCACCCCTTATATGGATGTTAAAAGATTATTTTTTAGGGAAAAGGAATAATATTAATAACTTGCCATCAAACTATATAAGCTCTACACTTTCAGTGTTCAAAACATATATAAACAAAATACCAAATATTAATTCTTGGATTTTTCTTATTTTCCCTATAGCTTTTACACCAAATATTCTAGATACATTCCAAATATCTAAAATAAATATACTTAAAGAAGAAACATTACTCTTTTGGCATCAACTTATAGAGAAAGGGAAAATTCTAACAAAGGAACAGATAATTTATAATTATAATATAAATAAAGACAATTGGTTGTTTTTACAAAATCTAAGGCATTTTCTTATAAATAAAATAGAACAAATGCAACCTTCAGTTAGACATGAAGCTCCAAAACTCATTGAATACCTTATTCTTATCACAAAACAGTCTTATCAGGGTACAGGTTATTTGTCTAATATCTATAAAATTGTTAAAAAAACAAAAAACTATCATGAAAAATCATACTGGGATTATTATACTTTAATAAACAACCATCCTCCAATTGAAGAAGAACAAATTAATATTCTAAAATCTTCCAAATTTTCTACATTATCAAAATACTGGCAATTATTCACTTGGAGATATCTACACAGAAGTTTCTATACACCACATAGGTTAGCCAAAATGTATTCTATTAAAGATCAATGTTGGAGATACCATACCAAGATAAAAGCAGATTGGCAGCATGCTTTTTATGAATGTATATGTCTCAATATGTACTGGAAATCCATTAACTATTTTTTTCAGACTGTTTATAATGATAATTTTCAATTAACAAAGTCTTTAATTTTATTCAACTCTCCTATTCCAAACTGTGCACCAAAAAAAGACACTAAAATCCTATGGTCACTATTTGCAATTTCACGTAAAATCATAACTATACACTGGAAAAATAAGGCTTCGCCTACGTTCAAGGAATTTGAGACTTTAACAACAACAGTTGCTCACATGGAAATATTAACAGTGAAGAACAGAACTAAAAGATCTATTTCTTACTATTACTCTTGGATGAAAGTACTGGAAGTACTCGAAAAGATCTAAGAAGATATATCATCTTATGTTTCTAACTTTATATAATATAGAATTTCAATGTTATTTGCATAGACACCAATGTAAATAGTTATATAATGGTTTGAAGTTAGTAATGTTTTAGAATTGTAAATATGTTATTTATCTTTATTTCATGTAATGTTTAAGACATCTTATTTGAAATAATAAAAAAATATTTAGTGAAAAAAAGAAATATTCCAAATCAAGGCCCATACTGTGGATCCCACATCCATTTGAGGATTGCATGCATATCTCTTCTGTTGAGCACTTGAGCTTTTTCCTTCTTCTGTTCTGTGATCATCCAGTCTTTTATGCATCTCTTATAGGTAAAGGCAAAGGGGGAAAACATGATGAGAGTCCATAGCCAGTGGAGCTGGGATTTTCCTATGAATGTCCTTTGAGGTGGAGGGGACAACTTTGTTTACTGGCCTCAAGGAAAGAACCTTGGAAGAAGCATTAATGAGCCATATTCGCTATTATAAACATTATTTTTCTCTTGTGGACAAGTTTGTTTATGGCTCTACAAGAGTTTTTAGAATTTTTGAACTCTTTGACCTCCTTCTTGAGATTCACTGAGTTTTTCAGAGACAGAAGTTGATTTTCTAGATACTAGTGTTATTAAAAATTCTAATTTCACCTTGATTACTAGCTTGTTTAGGAAACCATGCAGAAAGAATAATGTCCTGTATAGGAACAGTATGCACCACCCCCACACAAACACATGTAGGAATATTATCCAGGGACAAGGAATGAGAATGTCTAGACTTAATAATGATGATGGAAGTTTTAAAGGTGTTTAAGTAACCTGAAGAAAGATTTTTTTTGATGGGGGATACTCTTATTAAGAAATCAAGCAGATTGTTAACCCCTGATAGTATAGATAGGTTTGAGAAAGCTCAATCATATTTCCCAAATCCATAGGCTTCTAATAGATCTGAGGATCTCAATAATATTGTTCTTGCAGATTACAGGTGACTATTTTCTATTCTTCTAATGTTAACAAACTTTGTGAAATTATGAAAAAGAACTGGCACATTCTGACAGCAGATGACAGGATTAAGGAAGTGGTGGGGGGGGCACCCAGGTTTTGTTTTAAGAATCAGAAATCTTCGA
Source organism: Protopterus annectens (assembly GCF_019279795.1). Lineage (NCBI taxonomy): Eukaryota > Metazoa > Chordata > Ceratodontiformes > Protopteridae > Protopterus > Protopterus annectens. The sequence goes on from NC_056728.1 coordinate 1,551,627,920, forward strand.
AATGCCTTTTATGTTATAAATGTAATTATGTTTTATGTGTTACTTCACAACATGTAGGGGCCTATAGCTGTAGGACTTGCAGTGGATGTAAATGTATAGATCAGGAGAGACTTTTTATTCACCCTACTACCAAGAAAGTTTATACTTTTTCTTTTTATGCTGATTGCACAAGTAAGATCCTATTGCACTTAGCTTAATGCCAAGCCTGCTTAGTCTTTTATGTGGGCAAGACTAACCATTCCCTTGGTAAACGTATACGTGAACATCTTTTTGAAATTCATAAAGTAGATAGGAATAATGCACTGGCTAAGCATATATCTTGTCAAGGTTCTAGTCATACTTTTACTTTTTTAGTACTGCAGCTGATTTCAGAGAGTATTTGACTGGGAGATCTTACTAATAAAACAAAGGCATGTGAAATGAGATGGATTATTCTGCTTCAAGGATGTAAGGAATATGGCCCGAATGAGACTGTATCTTTAAAACTACATCTGAAGTCATGTGACTTTGTTTCAAGTTGTGCTGTTTTTTCTATGGACTGATGAAGTGTCCTTTGGGACATGAAGGTGCTTACCTACTTGTAGAATTAGAGTTTTATTTGGATATTAAGCCATACTTTTGGATTTCTCTGCATGTTTTTTTTTACCTTTGTTTGTTCTTTCTGCCTTGGAGGAATCTGTATACCCACACCTGGTGATTCTTTATTGATGTTAAGCACGTTTCCTTATTTAGATCCATCCATCCATATCCCCTTTTTCCCATTTTTGCACACTGGATTGGGGTGCCATTTCAACAGTGACAATTATCTAGAACCAATGTTTACACTGGTGGGTGGCTAGCCCTGGCACAGTAATCATTGTACACCACACACTCACATCAATGGCCAATTTGTAGTGTCCAATCCAGTTACTGTATTTCTTTGACATGGGAGGAAACCAGAGCACTCAGAGAAAACCCACAGAAACACAAGGAAGACATGCAGACTCCATACAGACGGTATCCCTGCTGAGAATTGAACCAAGAAACCTCTTGCTGTCAGACAACAACACTATCCAGTGTGCCACTGTGCACACTCATTTTCCCTTATTTAGATGACTTGCTTTTATTTGCAAAGACTTTTGAAAGTGTCAAGAGTTTTCTACATGGGTAAGATGCATCCTTCTCAAAACAACCTTTCAGTTTCGCAACCAGAAATCCTCTTTACTTCCTTCCCACAAGATGGTAGATTACCTTCTGGATTTGTCCCTTCAAAAAACCTTTCTTCTAATGGAAAAATGTGTAACTATATCTAATCTCTTCCTGGGTTTTTCCATTCAGTCAAGGATTTTTCCAATTAATTTCTCAAAATTCTAAGGTTCATGGCATCTATGATTCTCATGATTCACCTTCGCAAGACTACATATGAGAAAAATTCAGTGGTTCTTGAAAAGTGTGTGGTTTCAACATCCTTACTCCCTGCTTTTTTTCAGATTCCAGTATTGGGCTTTATAATTAGATGTGGTGGAGAGACCAGATGGCTCTAAATCCAGATATTCCATTCTCTCGGACAACTGCTGCACAATCTCTAGCAATAGATGTAGTGAACATTGCATGAAGAGATGTGTATGTATGGCTAAAAGTACTGGGTCTTTGAAATAAACCTGGAAACATGACAATCATGGCAAACCAAAGCACATACATGTATAAGAAATGTTAGCTCTAACAAATGTGGTCAATTGTCTTTATCATCTGTAGTCTCAAGGACGTCTTCTAGTGATTATAGACAACACCTTAGTCTTGCGGTACATAAGCAAAAGTGAGGTTACCTGATCTTACACTCTGTGTAAGCTAGCTGTAATACCTTAGAAAGTATCAATTCAGTGCAATCTAACCCTCCAAGCATCCTACATTTTGTCAGAACAAAACATCATGGCAGACAAGCTGATCAGGACCAGTACAGATCCTCACAAATTTAAATTGAACAAGGAGGTCTTCCTGGAACTGAGCAATTTATGTGGGACTCCTCAAGTAGGGTTTTTTTTTTGCCTCTTTTCAGAGCAGACAACAAAAGAAATTCTGTTCTAGAAGATCATGCAATCAGGCCTAGAAAACAGATGTCTTTTCATTCTCTTGGAATGGAATTTTCCTGGACGATTTTCCACTAATATCAAGGTCATTCTGAAGATTTAGAAGGACTCTCCAAAAATCAGTGTGATGACTCCCTTCCTGTATAGGCACATCTACTCACAGAAGACAGGAGGTGTTTGATACACCTCCATTTGGAAGAATTACAAGCAAGTACCTGGATGATAATATTTTAATACCTTTTTTCCTGAGGATGGGCACCACATATTAAAGGAGACAAATAAACCTGCTAATAGTAAAATTATATATTGCTAAATGGATAAGATTTTCTGGCTGGTACAGCAGTTTGAACCAGGACCCTTTTAAGGCTTTTTTTTACCTATAGTTCTGCAATATTTGTGGGAGTTATCCTCTGGCCTTTCATACTCTTTGATAAATGTTCATTCTTGGCCATGTTAGCATGCTGGTACAGCAATCCTCCCAGCCAACATAGTCTTTAGTAAAGCTTTTCTTGAAAAGTGTTTTGCATTTGCATCCACCTAGAACAAAAGTGGCCCCTACCCAGGATCTTAACTTTGTCTTGAAAAAAGTACCACTTTATCCTTTTGAACCAGTTCACCTGGCTGATCTGGCTGACTTAAAGTTATTCATCTGGAAAACGGTGTTACTCATTGTTCTGATATCTACAAGGAGAATATTTAAGTTGTAGACTTTTATGGTGAGTCAACTTTATCTGGTATTTCATAAAGGCAAGTTTTTTAAAGACTAAATCCTTCCTTTATGCCTTAAGTGGTTTCAAAGTTTTTTTTAGTCAAGCCACCGTCTTCTTGTCTTTTTTCCAGAATATAAGGGAGAATGGCCTCTTCATATATTATACTTACACAGACAACTCAGGTATTATTTTGACAGAATTAAAGCCTTTAAGAAATCTGTACAGGTCTGTGTCTCTTGAAGATGGATAAAACTGCAAGGAACCACCATGAAGACTGAAAAAATGTTTTTTATTATAGAACATCTCATTGCTATCAATATTATCAAGGTCAACCAAATGGGACCTTATCGCATCGAGGCCATACTCGTTGGGGATGCTGGTAAATAGGCTTTTGATGTCCAGTGTGACTAACAGTGTACCTCTATTGATGTTATTCCTAACTATGTCTTGTTTCAAATCATCTAAAAGGTCATAAGAATTCTTCAAAATAGTAGGGACAGCATTGACCATAGGCCCAAGTCTAGATTGCACATATAGTGAAGCATTTTCAGTGAACCAATGTTCACCTGATACTATTGGTCGTAGTGGGGGATGGTCCTCATTTTTATGTAACTTGGGTAGTCCCTTTATCAAGGGAATGAGGGGGGAATCTATCATTAGAAAGTCATAAAGTGCTTTATCTATCGATCTAGTCATAAGCAGGTCATAAATTTTATGCCTTAAGTGGTTTCAAAGTTTTTTTTTTAGTCAAGCCACCGTCTTCTTGTCTTTTTTCCAGAATATAAGGGAGAATGGCCTCTTCATATATTATACTTACACAGACAACTCAGGTATTATTTTGACAGAATTAAAGCCTTTAAGAAATCTGAACAGGTCTGTGTCTCTTATGAAGGTATGAAAAAAGGTAAGACAGTGTAAAAACAGATTATTTCCAGATGGTTGTCGCTGGGTATTTCCTTTTATTATTCAATCCACAGCAAGATACTTCAAGGCAGGGTCAAGGATTATTCGACTAGGGTCATGGCTTCTTCATTGTCATTTTATAAAGGTGTGGATTCTTGAAATATTCTAGAGGTAGCTATTTGGACTTCTATGCATACCTTTACAAAGTACTACAAACTAGATTCTTTTTCAAGACCTAGAGAACAGGCTTTGTTAGAAACATTCTCCAGGGGGTACCTAGACCATTGCCCTTTCTGCTTCCCTACTGTAGTATACCCATGTAGCTTAGGTTACTGCAGCAGTGATGAAAGTAACACAGTTATGTAAGTGAACTTGCCATAACAGTACACATTCAAATAAATCACTGTTTCAGTTGCTGTTCTCTCCCTCCCTCTTTCCACCATCCTTATTTTTATAAATCTTATTGCCAGGATGAGAACATTTCATGTTTATACCTAACATTTTTTTTTGGGTCTACCCGGAACTCGAAACTGCAAAATATATATATATATATATATATATATATATATATATATATATATATATATATATATATATATATTCCAACTACAAGATCACACTACAGTGAGGAAAGGGCAAATATTCCCATCTTCACTGTACTGCAATCTCACAATTCTGGTTTCCGATTCCGCTATTTTCGCTCATGTTAGCGTTCGGTAAGATAAACTTTCGTTTATCTAATATAAACTCTTTTTTCATCTGGATATTAGCACCCTATTTTCTTTTGGCAAGAAGGTCCTGAAAATTTTGGCACCTACATGCTGATTTTTTCCATTGGCAGCATATGGTTACACTGTCTCAGGGCGTAAGCTACTACCACAGTGATTTATTCTAACATCTACTGTTATGGTAAGTTTACTTACACAACTGTACTTTATTGTTGTCTGCCAGAAGATAGTACATTTATTTTTGTAGGTGACAAAGGAGGGCAAACTCAAAGTGGTGGAGTTTATGTATCTTAGAGGAGAGAGCAGAGGGGACTGTCTTTGTTTTATCACTGGCATTATTTTGAGCATTATGCTAGACTGACCCACATCACAAAGGTACACATTTAATGGTTTGTCTATATCTCTAGCCACATGTGTGGTTAAGAATTTTGAAAAATTATTTAAATTATGAGTTCTTGGATACAAACACTGTGAATGGCAGTCCTTTAAAGAGCTCCTTTTCCTGGTGCACATGGCAGAGTGAAGAACTTAGCAATATACATGGATCATAGAAAAAAACCTACTTTACTGATCCTCTTGACTGAGATGAGTCAGATGCGATTGCTTGAATACCAAGTAAGGATGCTGCTCAGGTGCTTATCACAGCAGGTGCATCAGTCATGGCATATGGTGGAAAGTCCAAGACCATACACATATTATATCATTCACATTACCTGTGAAAGCTCATAGATCTTGTGGGATAAGCTGGAAGCTGTTGCTGTTGGAAGGGCTATATATTACACTTCCAACTCAGCATGGCAAGGTCACAACCCTCATTAGAACATATGGCTTAAAAAAAATCAAAGAATATAAGGGAATAACTTTAAACGAAAGTATGATAACAGTAGTTAATTTTGGTGTAAATGACATGCTGTATTTACTGAATTGTAGAGTTATTACATTACCTGTGGTGCAACTCCCAATACTCATGGTAAATACTGTTTAACCCAAACAGCAGTGATTACTGTTCTGTCACGAACATTTCAGGGCTATCACTAAATGTGCAAGCAGGGCAATTATCATACTAATATTAGTTTCAATTAAATTTGTATTAGAGAGAGTTAAAGTGACAGTAGTCGAATGGCTGAACACAATTGGTACTATGTTGACATGGGTTAACTTTCAAAAATGTGAATGGAAATAAGTCTGAATATGATACAAGGGGCAAAGTCTCAGTTCAGCTGACTCTAATCATGGCCCTATTTTAGCAGGGAAATATTTCATTCTATAGTGGCAAACCAGTCAGTATTATAACAGATATTAACAGGGCATAGTCAGATTTTTGCTGTTTGTGTTGGATTTATTTTAGTTTATGTACTTTACAGCCACAGGTCATGTGTTATTTGCATTTGATTTTAATAAAATGTCCTGTTTCCTTACATTAAATTGTGCCACCATAAGAAAGTTACCCACTTATTAGGAAACAGCCCACAATGAAATAGCTTTAGTAAACATTTATCAGTCACTTTTGAAGGACACATCCCACATAACTGTTCATTTAAGAAACTGTCTAATTTATTATTAAAAAGAAAATGCTGGCACTTTTCCTTTCTGTGAGAAAGGGAGTCTTTGTTTAAAACATCTTTCCTCCAGATGTTAGTTGAATATGTGCATGGACCTTTGAGTTCTGCTACCATCTACTCTGACAAGTAAAATAAGTAAATGCCCCCTGATGAGAGACTTGTAGAACTGCAGGGAGATAAATGTAGTACATAGCTTTCTTACCTTTGAAAAGTTTGAGTGAATATTATACTCACCCTTGTTCTTTGTGTCAGAAAATATATTCCTTGCCACGTCATAGTTTGATGAATATTTATTCACTTTCATTGTTCTCAAATAGTTGTTACATTTTACAAGTTAGAATACAGAGAACAGTTAAAAGGTTAATAGAATGTGAACAACTGTTTATTACTATAAAAACATAGTTCAAAACTACTAAAATTGATATATATATATATATATATATATATATATATATATATATATATATATATATATACACACACACACACACAGATATAAGATATATAGATAGATATAGATATAGATAGATATAGATAAAACAATTAGGTGTCATAATACAGAAAGAACAATTTTCAAATTATTTACCCCAATGCTGTTTACTCCTTTCTGAAAGTTTTGTCAAAACATTAGTGCATACATCTAGCATAATATGAAATACAGGATGTAGTGAAACTAGCCATATTTATGGGACTGCAGTTTTAAAGGATGCAACAATACATACTAGAAGGTAATGCAACACTGTCCATTATTAAATGATTCAGAGCCAAGTAATTCCATATGGTGCATTCATTTAAACCTTCCATACTGGGCACAACGCACTGTTTCACTTAGCAGTTGTACATTTACTGTGTCTGATAGTAGAATCAAGGCCAAAGAATCATGACAAATAAACACTGGCATAATTGAAGGGATGTGATATTAATACTAATGGCGTAATAACTGCAGCATGTTTCTGCAAGATAAGTTGTGACTTGAATTACACTCCAAATAAAATAGTTATATCTGGATAGACATTAAGGGCATATATCTAGGCATATAGTAAGGGGGAACCGTTTTGTTGATGTCATGAGTTTCATGTTTTTTTCTCAATATAAGGAATGCAAATATGTTTTTGGAATGTTTCCAAGGGAATATTTATATTTATTATATAGTTATGAGAAAAAATACCCACTCAGTGTAGAATGACTAGGGTTTTATTTCAATAGGACTTTTTAAACTTTGACTGTGAAGTTCCTTCCCTATTGATTATGTCACAGTTATAGTGCAAAGTATATTCTTGACTCTCAGCAATAACTATTCTGTTTAATGGAGATAACTAAATGAATGAGACGAGGTATAGTATATCTTTGTCAAATTACTTTGCAAATGTCACTCATGAGATAATGCCAGTTAAAGTAAACTTATTTATTTTTCTTACAGAAAACAATAATACTGTTGGATATATATATATATATATATATATATATATATATATATATATATATATATATATATATATATATATATATACACACACACACACACATATATATATATATATATATATATATATATATATATATATATATATATATATATATATATATATATATATATATATATATATATATATATATATATATATATATATATATATATATATATGTATGTATGTATGTATACAGTGGATATAAAAGGTGTACACACCCCTGTTAAATCACCAGCCCCCGGATTCTCAAAAGCTTGCATGGAGTGCAAGATGAGCGTAGTAGCTCATGCAGGCAATATGTCTGCTGTGCAATCCAGGAACATCCGGCAGGGGCGTGCACGAGAGCTCCAGCACTAATCTTGCACGGAATAAGCCCTGGTATGCAAATCACCTCAGTTGCTGGGGAAATCCATGCAAATGAGGTGATATTGCAATCCAGTAAGCTTGCAGTAGTCTGTGCAAAATAAGTGCAATCTGCAGAAATATACTCGGTTACTAACAGAGTACATTTCCGCAAATTACAAAACAGAGCTATGACAGCTCCAAAGAAAGGCTGCATATTATTGAGGAAGAATGCCAATTGCCAAGTAGAAGACCATTGGCATTTCAAACTGTAAAAAAAATAAATAAAACAACTTTTATTTTTACTTCGCCGATCTCGGCTGTGTAAGCATAGGGATCAGGGGGGAAAATAATAAAATAAACTGAAAACGAGCATTCTAACAAAAATCAGTATTCTGCCATGCAAGTTAATGGCAGCCAAAGACAACTTGGCTAGGGAGTAGTGGTTGCTAAGGGGGGAGTCTCAGTGTGGGACATGTAACTATGCATTAGTAGGCAATCCTATGCAAATGAGGGAAAGGTTAGTGAATCCCAGATTTTCCCAGGGTGTGAGGTAGGTCCCAAGAGTGTAAGAGTATAAATAGCTGGGTGCAAGACTAGGATATAGGTGACATCATGAGGGTGTGTGTCAGGCATACTGTTAGTGGATTGGAGACCTGTGGCTCAAGATTGCTCCTAGGTTAGCACAGCTAAGCTAGGGGTGTGTCTAAACCTGCCTAGCACACTTTACAAAGTGCAAGCGGGTGTGCGCGGCGTGCACCAGGTTCTATAGGAAGAAAAAGGAAGTTAAACCAGGAAAAAGCAGCTCTGTGCACATAGGAGAACTCTGTTTGTACTGCATACACACAGGCTTAAACAGGGAGGCAATGGGAAGGGAAAAATGCAGAAGGAAGGTAATCAAGGAGAACTAGCTTAGCTGGCAGGTGAAATGTATGAAACTCAGCCAATTACACAGGCAGCAGACAGGCCAGCCCAGCACACCACTATAAACTATGCAAACACCTTTACCCCTTGTTTTTCCCAAAAACTCTGCACCGCTGGTGTATACAGACGGGGAAATTTTGCAAAACGTGTACAGAGTGTACAGACCCAGGGTAACCTACTAAGGGCTACATAAGCTGGAGATAGTGGAGTGCTATAGGGTGGACAGGGACCTCCTACAGCAAATTGTTGAGCTGTGCTGGCTGCGCCTCACACACAGAACTAACAGAGGGGAACCCATCCCACTGGATACCAAGGTATGTGTAGGTCTAAGAATACTAGCTACAGGTACCTTCCAAAGGCCAACTGGGGATATGATGGGGATTTTGCAGGCATCAGCATCCAGGGTACTCCACCAGTTCCCGGATGCCATGTCAGCACATGTTGGTGAGCATGTATATTTCCCCATCACCCGTGAGGTGTTAGCCAGCAATATGTGGCTCTTCCACCAGATAGCAGAATACCCTGAGGTAGTGGGTGCAATAGACTGCATGCATATACGCATTAAAGCACCACCAGGTGAGGGGATAGAGTCTACATCAACAGCAAGGGCTTCCCCTGCATCAACTGCCAGGTTGTGTGTGATGCCCAGGGCATAATAATGAATGTGTGTGCTGGCTGCCCTGGAAGCTACCACGATTCCCACATCTGGCATCTGATGCAGCTGTACCAGACATTTGCCAATGGGGACATCCCACACAGCCATCTAGTGGGGGATGCTGGATAACCACTGGACCCATCAGAAATGCACACACACCCGAACAAGAACTCCATAATGATGCACACACACACAAACACGAATCGTAATAGAGTCAGTGTTTGTGATGCTCATGTCATGGTTCCGATGCCTGGACACATCCAGTGGAGCCTTGCAGTACTCACCAACTACATGTACCCAGATTGTCCTTGTATGTGCCATGCTACGCAATATGATCCTGTGGAAACAGCTGCTGCAGGAACAGCACGGGGCAGGGCCACACAGCCCCCCACCAGTGCCAAGGTGTGCACAGGTGCAGAGTGACTTGGAGGAGGAACAACCTGAGTCTGCTCCAGTAGGCAGAAGGAGGCATGGCCAGTATGCCCTGGCCTTGGCAAAGAGGTAATGCATAGCACATGCACTGACACAGTAGGGACACAGGGAATGACACCTCTCTCCGACACACACATACAGTAAAAGGTATGCCAAACATGACACTACCTGTGCTCAACCATGTATAGGGAGTGTACTATGTGCATCCAACATAGGCAACCCTGCATCACCACCCTCAATACTGGGACACTCACAAGGTAAGTGGCTCACACATGCCAGTCAGGGGGGGTGATGCATTCCCAACAACAGTCACAGCCAGCAGGATAGGTGTAGACAAACACAAACAAATGCTGTACTATGGCCTCTGAATGAGCCCCATGGGTAACCCCTACCCTAGCCCTACACAGACAGACTACAGCAGGCCAGCCAGTTGGATGTCAGTTGTGAAGGCTAGGAAGTAAGAAACTAATATGCAGGTAGTGAAAGCTACGATCTTTAGTACACTGGTATGTCTCTAGCCAGCACGATAGGTAAGACTACAGACTAAAATGGTTTTCCTGAAATACCAGTACAGTCCTAGCAACTGTGTAAAGGTGAAAGGTGTGCCCCACCATCCTATGTACACTTAAAGTAACAGCAGGTGTGCCCCCCTACCCCTGTGTAGAAATGTAGAAACAGATCGGTGCCCCCCCCCCGCTAAGCAGAAATGTAGCAACAGTCAATGCCAACTGACTGATGTATACTCTGCAGACACAGCATGCTACCTGTCGGTGTACAGCACAAAGGTCAACACCGCAGTACAAACCACCTGGACTTGATCCACACATGCAATATAGATGGCCATACTGGGCATGCTCACACACTTAGAGGAATGAAGCAATGTCAGTCAACAACATACTGAAAGCCCATACTGGGCATGCTCACACACTTAAACAAAAGAAGGCCATGTCAGCAAACAACAGTGGACCAGACATATGGGCGGTTGCAGTTCTCATTGCAGACACATGCCAGTATGCACTACTCCTGCCTTGCACACACAGTGGATAGGAATACAGACATATATGTAAGGACAACACACTATAATAAGCCAAAGGTAAATGGACATAGATGTGCTGAAGAGGGTGACTGTGACAAGGAGACATCTGGGCCTGTCCCACCCGGCACACAGCCAAAGGGCCTCAAACACATGAGGCACAGGTGTCACTCACTGCAGATACTAGCCACCAGTATCTGTCAGCATGACGGTGTGTTGCATGTGTCAGCTGTGCAACATTACTGTTCAAGGAAGATATTACCTAGTAGCTGTATACACGTATCTGTGTCATATGACTCTGTGTGTGCCCGCATGTGGCATGTCAACCCCTAAATGAATGGGTTATGGCCCATGCACACACTGCCCTCCCCATAGCAGTATCATGACAAGCCTGCTGAGCTTATCCAATGTGAAATACACCTTTGGGGGAGCTGCAGCTCAGTAATCCCCATGGCGTGTCCCATAACTGTGTACTGCTGTACTGATAATCTAATTTGGTAGTAGTCCTAACCCTAGACTTGGCAACTGTGTGTGTGTGTGTGTATGTGTGTGTGTGTGTGTGTGTGTGTGTGTGTGTGTGTGTGTGTGTGTGTGTGTGTGTGTGTGTGACTGCACAGAGAGCAATGCTTTTTAGGCCACTCACACCCCGTATGATACACATACTTGACTTCGGCAAGGCTGCTGATGTCACTCACCTAGAAATACACCTCTGGGGAAATCACAGTGCAGTAATCTTCGTAGTGCATCTTGTAACTGCGTACTGCTCTAGTGTGATAAAGTAGTGAGGTAGGTGTTCTAATCCCAGACCTGGCAAGTGTGTGTGTGTGTGTGTGTGTGTGTATGTTGGTGTGTGAATCTATGTGTGTGTGTGTGTGTGTGTGTGTCTGACTGAGCAGAGAGCAATGCTTTTTATGCCACTCACACCCCGTACAATACACATACTTGACTTTGGCAAGGCTGCTGATGTCACTCACCTAGAAATACACCTCTGGGGAAATCACTGTGCTGTAATCTCCTTCGCACGTCTTGTAACTGCATACTGCTCTAGTGTGATAAGGTAGTGAGGTAGGTGTTCTAAACCCAGACCTGTCAAGTGTGTGCGTGTGACTGTGTGTGTGTGTGTGTGTGTGTATGTGTGTCTGACTGAGTAAACAGCAATGCTTTTTAGGCCACTCACAACCCATACAATACACATACTTGACTTCGGCAAGGCTGCTGATGTCACTCACCTAGAAATATATCTCGGGGGAAATCACAGCCCAGTAATCTCCATAGCGTCTTGTAACTGCGTACTGCTCTAGTGTGATAAAATAGTGAGGTAGGTGTTCTAACCCCAGACCTGGCAACAAGTGTGTGTGTGTGTGTGTGTGTGTGTGTGTGTGTGTGTGTGTGTGTGAGTGTGTGAATCTGTGTATGTGTGTGTGTCTGACTGAGTAGAGAGCAATGCTGTTTAGGCCACTGACACCCCCCGTACAATACACATACTTGACTTCAGCTAGGCTGCTAAAGTCACACACCTAGAAATACACCTGTGGGAAAGTCATAGCCCAGTAATCTTTCTAGGGCATCCTATAACTGCGTAGTGCTGTAGTGTGGTAGAGACCTGTGGTAGGGTTCCATCTCCACCCATGGCAGTTCTGGATGTTTTGTATGTGTGTTGCAATGTCTGTGTATGGATCAATGCATCATAGGCTACTCACTCGCAGTACATTTCAAATGCCTTACATTGCCAATCCTGCTGATGTCATTTATTGTGAAGTAAAACTTTGGGGTGAAAGTTCTTTAGTAGTCCCTGTGGTGCGGCCTATAACAGTTCTATGCTGTAGTGTGATATAGACCTCGGTCAGGGGTTCTATACCCACGCATGTCAGTTGTGGATGTTTTGTGTGTGTCTCACTGTCTGTGTAGGGAGCAATGCATTTTAGGCCAGTCACTTGCAGTACAGTTGAAATGCCCTACTTTGGTAATCATGCTGATGTCATTCACTGTGAAATACACCTGAAGGGAAATAGTACTCAGTAATGCCCATGCGTGTACTATAACTGCGTAGTGCTGTAGTATAATAAAGTATTTAGGTAGAGGTTCTACTCCCAGACATGACAAAGGTGTGTGCGTGTGTGTGTGTGTGTGTGTGTGTGTGTGTGTGTGTGTGTGTGTGTGTGTGTGTGTGTGTGTGTGTGTGTGTGTGTGTGTGTGTGTGTGTGTGTGTGTGTGTGTGTGTGTGTTTGTAACCTGCATCCTATGTAGAGGTGATTGTGGGCATTGTGGAGGTGGTTTTGCTAATTTAGCTTACGGTGGCCCTACTATAAATCACAATGTCAACCATACAGGGATAAAATATGTAAATTAGCTGGGAGGCTGGTGTGCAAAGCCATACCCATACATGTGACATCAAGGCCAGACAATCCAAATTAGCGACCCCACTATTACCCAGAGCACACACTCAAACCATGTGTCATATGAACACACATGCTTAGGCTGCAGCCAATATTTGGGTAGTACACTGCATATTGGCCACTGATAGTAGCTATTGCAGTGATAGCAGTGGGCTACAGAGGGCATGTCACCCTGCCCATCTGTCCAATATGCATGGACATGCAGGCAGTGCACCTCTATCATGTTTCCCAATGGACACCTGCACCACCTGTGGTGCCTTCACATGTGACCCACAACAGACATACCATGCCTGTCAACATTTCCTGTATGGACAGATGACACTGACATCAGGGAATGCTGTTGGCAGGCCATCAATGTAGGTGAAGGGGAAACCTGATGCCCAGTACCAGTTCCTGCCACAGGTGGGCAAGACTGGCACATCCGATGATAATCTGTGTTCACAACATGGGCCAGAGACCCAAGGTACAGTTCCACATGTCACTGTACATGAATGTGGGAGGTGTGCACATCCCAGACACCATCCATGTCATGGACTAAGGAACACATACATGGCATGTGGTGTACAGCATTGGCCATACACAATAGTCACCCAGGTGACTGGATGGGGGATGCAATTCCCACCTGTGTGGGCAAATGCATTAACTACAGGCCTGAGCCACAATGCAGATCATTGTCATGTGGCCTGATGCCAAGGTATTCCCATCGCCTACCCTTGTACAGCCTGCTGGTACAGTTGACCACCACACACCTGTGTAGACATGCACCCACGCTTGTCAGAACTGGCATCCTTTGTGTTTATGTGTGTGTGTTGTATGGTGCATATGTCCACATTCACAGTCACTACAACCCCCCAGAGCATACTGAAGCATGCTGTCTGATGTGTGACATCTCCTCATCTGCTTTGCCCATACGGCCTCCGTATGACCCATGTGATGCATGTGATACCTGCACATTGATGTGCTGTGGCAATCCCACTAGTGATGAGTTGCACACCTGGCCCTGCCAAGTGTGTCAATGAGTGTGCGTCCCTGTGTGAGTGTGCCTGTGTTGACGATGGCACCTGTTCATGCAGACAGGCACATGTATGACACCTACTGTATATCTACTGTATCCCTGTTGCAGATGTCACTCACCCTCACAAAAATGTTCTTTATGATTCACATCAGGTAATCTATGTGGTGCATACAATAACTGCATCGAACTGTGATAGCAGTACATAGTTGTTGGGGGTTTGATACCCTGTGCTGTTAGTTGTGTGACACAAACATGCTTCGGTTTTACACTCCCACCCCTTCCTGACATGTATTTGCCTCTGTCTGCCTCCCCATTCCCTCTCTGGTGGATGTGGAGACCCACACCTGCCTTGCTTAGGCAGCAGCATATGTATTTTTTGTGATGCTCATGATTAGCTGATGGCCTCTGCATGAATTGCAGCCCTTCCCTTGCTGATTGCATGTGGAACAGCTGTGGTAACAATCCCATAGCCAATTGCATGGAAATACATTCTAATACCTAGGAACATCATGGTGGCGTTGTGCCTTTACAGTCACTGTGAGTAGGAACTAGATCAGTTGTTTGGCGAGCAGCATCTTGGATGGATTAGGGATTTACCTCCAACAACACACACTGTAGAAAGAGGGCAATAAACAGGAGAAAGATGTGCCTGACCTGACTACAGACTGTAAGTTCTGCTATACTGCATTTGGATAAATGTTGGTTTAATAGTGTTAGTCTGGATATGCCTGTCGTACATGTAGTAATACCTGCCATGTCAGTTCCATGTATATGAGGAATCCCCATCTGCAGGGTCATCTGCAGGCTGGACAGTGATGTGCCCATGGTTTCATGTGTTATCCACACTGCATCTCTCTGTGGAATGCAGACGGTAGTGTGAGGATTGCATTCTGCAGATGGTGAAGGCCGTGACAGTTACTGACTTCATATCCCTCATAGGACATATGTTGCAACAAACACTGTTACAATGGAAATTATACAAGGTTATCACAGCAACATATCTATACTGGCCCTGTGTATGTGCTGTCAGCCACACCACTGTCAATGTTTGGACAGATGGGGTGCATGAAGTGGTGCATATGTGCTGTATGCCATATATAATGTCATCATATCTGATAACAAACCAGTGATATATCAGATTGCTACACATCATGTAAAGTAGGGGTTTTATTTCATGACATAAGCTGGACATTCTGTGGCTGTTTGTACAGTACTGAGGTCTGTGTAGTGATGGTGAATGTCAGCAGTGTGTGCATTGTTAATATGTACTTTAGCCTGTGTACAAACTGTGGTAGATGTCATTGTCCTAGCTCCCCTTCTATCAGATGTTACATGCTGCCCCACTGTAAGGTACCATTCTGCTGTATATGTTTGTAGGACCATACACACAAATGTCCCATACCACAGACAGCCGTCAGACCAAACTGTATAGCAGCCTAGTATATGTAGGGACATTCTGTGACTGGCGCATATGAGGATGGTGTAGAACAGGTAGTCCATATACTGTAATATTATGCTAGCCTACCATATGTGGCTGTGGCTGTGCTCACATTGGTTGTGGTAATGCACTGTCACACAGGTGTATCTTACACTATGCTGTGACATGGCTGTTGAGCCTGCTATGTATGCAAGTACATGTGCATTCCCTAATACAAGATGTAGGCCAGTGTTGCGCCAGTCTGCCTCTAGCCTGAACAGTGCATTGTTACATGCCTAGCAGCGTAGTGTACTTAATCAGTGGGATGTCATGTGCAGATACTTGCCAGATGTACTGCTGCTGGGCCTCCCTTAAACATCATGTATGTCAGACAGACCAGTGAGATGCTTTATGGATGTATGTCAATATCTAGTGGTTAGTATGTGTCCATGGCACCCCTGTACCAGCAGTCATTATGTGTCAGGCCAGACAGGAATGTGTGACTCCATCTATGGTGCCAAATGTATACCAGTTGTTATGTGTTATGCCCATCTACATGGATGTCTACATCCATATTGTCAGGCCTGATACACATGTGGTGCACTATGGGAATATGTGTATACCTCTGGACTGTACAGGGTGTGTCCATAGTTCCATATAAAGTGGCCAATATCTCTGCTGCACTCCACAGGGGCATTACATGCTAGCAGCGGTACTTCACAATCATGTCCATCGGATGTCTGTCAGTAGCCAATGGCACACATGTTATAAGCAGATGTCAGCATCCACACACACCATGTCTGTGAAGACAATCCCAATGACAGTAGCAACAGTCTCGTAATATACCTGCTATACATGCCTGACATCCCCATGCACTACAACATTGGGACTGTAGGGGCTGAGGTACGGCTACACTCCATGTCCAGGACATATGGTGGAAATATATGTGCATATACCTATCCAGATAGCCATAAATATATATATATATATATATATATATATATATATATATATATATATATAATGACATGTGTACTATATTGAATTACCACCGTCATGGCAACCACCCACTATAAATCCCTACAGCATGCGGCCGTGGTCCCTTCACATTTCGTGTGTGATGGACAGCCATCCTGTGTGTGGGCATCAGTGATACAGGCTGCAGTTAGCGATACCTCTTACAGGAGAACATGCACACTCAGAGCAGACACATATTTGTAGGAGGTTCAGGAACTACAGACAGACTCTGGGTGGAGTTGTGTAATGCTTCGCATAGTACTGGTGTTACAGGGTGTGTGTGTTGTGTGTGTGTGTGTGTGTACATACTAGTGTACCTTGGAATTCAGTCTGTCTGCATAGCTCACTACTGTGGGCCTACCTCTTGCTGGGCAGAGGTATGCCTATAATGTGTTGTCCATCCACCACACAAGCCCTGTGTCAGATATGACACTGGCAATGTGTGTGTTGCATGCTACTGGTACATGGCTACATCCATGTCTACATCTAACCTCAATTCCCTGACTAGGGGTATGTTGCTGACTATCCTATAACACCAGCACCTTGCTTAGTGTATGGCAACAGTGTTCTACATATATGGCTGCATTCCAGCCTCTGTCCCCCATCTACATACCAAGCTCTGCACATTTGTCATGCTGTTGGGGGTTGTTCTGTAGTGGGCTGTGTGTATATCACACTGCCATTGCTGCTATTGGTACACTGCTGTTGTATCCCCCACACATACAATGGGGCTGGGGCCATATATGTGTGGGCATCACCTACACAACACATGTGCACCCTTATGCACTGCAGAGGCCAGTATATGTAACAGTGGTATATGGTCATGTATTATTGAGTCCAGGTGGGGAGCAACATAAATGACCTAGGCTGTTACAAATGTGAGGGTATTAGGGGTGATCTGCCACAAGGTATGTGGATGTACAGTACCGTATACTCCACCTATATGGCAACTACTAACATGACCCTGCAAAACAGTCTGTTCTGTGTGTTATGCCTTGATGTGTTCCGGGTACAACCCATTGGATCACACAATGTCTTTACCTCCTACAGAGATTGTACAGAGTGTAGATGGAGGCTGCTGAACCACACAACTGCAGTGCATGCTGTTGATTGTGTGGTACCCTGTGGCCCAGTCTGTCAGTACTATTGTACATTCTGAAGGGCTTGGCTTGGACTGCAACAGTTGTGAACCTTGCCAGACTACTGTATACGTGTAACTGTTTCACAGTTGCAGTACTCCGTTTATATGGTTGCCAGTATTTGAACAGCTATATGATATGGTGGATTCCAAACATTTGGTCAAATTACACTTAGTCGAAAATGATACAAGGTATTACAGTTCACTGAAAGCTCACTTGACTGAAAGCTCACTTGGTCAAAGTTCATTTGTTCAAAAATGGAATATAGCCCCTGCCCCACTGCAGTACAACCCTGGAGTGAGAATATTAAATAAGGGGTGGTGTGGGGGGCACTGTCCCCCACAATGGGGGGGTGTTGGGGGCATAGCCTTCTCATCATTTTAATGTATTCACTATTATAAGAAGGTATATCCATTAGAAATGCATTAATATATATATATATATATATATATATATATATATATATATATATATATATATATATCTTTAGTAGAAACTATTAGCATAATGTGGGAGGTTACGCCCCCTGCACCCCCCTTATTTAATATTCTCACTCCAGGGTTGCACTGCAGTGGGGCAGGGGGCTATATTCTATTTTCGGCCAAATGAACTTCGACCAAGTGAGCTTTCAGTCAAGTGGGCTTTCAGTGAAGTGAAAAGCCTGGAATCATTTTGAACTAAGTGTAATTCGACCAAATGTATGGAATCCGAAATGGCATATAGGACTATTATGGTGCACAATTAAAGGAGTCCCACTTCTGAAAACCTGTGTATGGAGTCTTTACTATGACCTTTCTATGGGTATATGTTGCAGGCAATGATTGACATTTGTATGTTTAGCCCATACATACAGTGTCCAGTTGTTCAGGTGTTAGCTGTAGGCATACTGGCTGTTGCATATTGTGTGCACCTCCTACATACGTATCTGACTGTACATATATCTGCGTGTGTATGTGTAGTCACATGTATATATATATATATATATATATATATATATATATATATATATATATATATATATATATATATATATATATATATATATATATATATATATATATATTTGTATCTGCATATATGTGTCTGTCTATCTGTATCACCGAATGTTAAATTAGTGTGCACTTTTCACCGAAAGCTCAATTCACCTAAAGCACAATTCACCGAAACACATTTCACCAAAAATGGTATATGGCCTTGTCCCCGCTGTAGTGTGACCCTGGAGTTGGTATATATAGTAGGGGGGTGTGGGGGCACCACCCCCCACAACAGGGGGTGTTTTTTAAATCCGTTACACTATATACATGCATACTTGCAATCGCAATCTATTACTCTTATCTAAACATGGTATATACTTGAAATATGTGGGGGGCTCTGCCCCCACACCCCCCTACTATATATACTAACTCCAGGATCACACTACAGTGGGGACAAGGCCATATACCATTTTCAGTGAAATGTGTTTTGGTGAATTGTGCTTTCGGTGATTTGTGTTCAGTGATATGAGTTTCGGTGAAATGTGCATTCGGTGAAATGTCATTGATCCATATATACATATAAACATATATATATATATATATATATATATATATATATATATATATATAGCTGTATCAGCATATATGTGTATGTGTATCTGTATACTGGGGACGTTGATTGCTTCCACATATTACATGTCCTGTGGGAGGCAGACTGTACTTGGTGGTGTATTGCAGGGCACAGGTGTTTGGCTGTGGGGGGTTGCCTATTCGTACAAGACATACAGTGTGTGGGGCCTCTCAACCCCATTAACGGTGCATGTAGACATTGGTGTATTTGTTAATCTGCAATTGCTATCTACAGATGTATGGCCATATATACCTATATAGATGTATTTATCTGCTAATAGATATATTGGTATGTCTGCATATATAGCGATATATATGTATATAGAGTTAGTAAAATAACATATATATTTGAAGATATGTGTATCTATACATATATGGGTAAGTTGTATCTGCTAATGTTGCACTATAGTTATACACGCAGACATCTAGATTTTGGTAAACATTCTCTGCACTGTTGCATGACAGGACTGGCTGATATGTTTCTGAAACATTGAATATTTGTGTACCTGTCATGGCTTAGTGGTACATCGGTTCAGCTAGGGTGTACAGGGTCCTTGGTTTGAGTCTTGCCAGAGTTGTTTAATTTGTTGCTGGCCAGAACATGTCCCATTGGATAGAGAGTGATTAAGGCACCATAAAGCATTTGTAAGCAGGTTTGTGTGTTCTGCACAGCAACAAAATAAACAGGTCCTGCAAGGCTTGTAACCAGAACCCTACACATCATACACATAGTGATTTACCACTAAGCCATGGCAAATATGCATAATCATGATATGTCCACATACATATCATGCAGCCCAGGTATACATCACTACAGGGAATGTATTCCACCATGTAGATGTATTTGTGTGTGTATATATATTCATCATTGAATGGATATAACATATCTATATATGTAGATATAGGTATATACACACACACACACACATATATATATATATATATATATATATATATATATATATATATATATATATATATATATATATATATATATATAAGCCAATACATACAGATATACATAGATACGCATACAGCCAACAATATATATGTATATATCCACATGTCCACATATAGACAGCACTAGGAATGCATCTATGTCAGCATATATATGACTCACCTTTCAAAGGGAGAAATCCATGTGTCCGGAGGCTGGTAGGCCTAAAGTTTGTTCTCACCATTGCACAATCCTGCAATACATGCACAGAATATGCAATGTGCGAATGTCAGTATGCATTCGCTCATTGCAGATTAGGCAATTTGCTTGCGGATGCCACTAAAGTGGGGATGGGGAATAATTGCCTATCCCCACTGTAGTGCACACTAGGAGTTTGTATATCACAGTAGGGGGGTTGTGTGGGCCCTGGCCCCCCCGAGGGGGGGTGCAGGGAGTCATGCCCCCTGCCATTACGATATGTATTCCAACCTGAAGTTCGAGTGTCAGCGAAGGTGCCTGTAGAACTGCAGTTCTCTTAACTGTGGTGCAGTAAGAAATGACGGGTTAGTCCTTTCTGTTTGCAGAAAGGGCCGTTCAAAGGAATGATTGTCCCACTGTCAAAGGTGAACACATATATATCACTATAGGCATATATGGACATACATCTGTAGATGGAACTGGGAACGTAACCACAACATATATGTCCACATGCACCACTGATGGGTTTGAGAGACCCAAATAACATACATCTGGCATGGATAGGTAGCCCCCCCCCAGCCAAATACATCTGGCCTGCAATACAATACCAACCTTAGCAGATCCCATAGGCAGGACCCTAAACGCCAAGGGCAGTGCATGTTAACAGTACTCCATCCCTCCTGTAGGATGTGAGGCTGGTATTACTAACATATCATACAGTACAGTCAAGTGGCATGTCATGCTTGGGGGAACCCCCTGGGCAGGTGCAGTAGGTAGCTGGGATCCCTCATACAATCCCATAGCCCTACACCTGACAATGGTTTCACCAATGTTGGCAAGGATATCCACAAACCACCATGTCAGCTGGGATCTACCACCTGGTAGCCTGATGACTGTGATCTGCAGGGACATGGAACATACCAACAATGACCCATGGCCAATGTCACTGGTTATCTCAACACATGGGACCCTGCCAATGTTGGACTTGTCAAAGGCAGAGAATAAAACCTGAACCCGGTATACCTCCTCAACCCAATTATGACAGGTGTAGATGAGGGTTAGAAGGTGCACAATGCCTATGTACATCATAGCAGGCTTTTCCAAACCATCCCGCTTGTAGGAATATGTGTGGTTGTTACGGAATCTACCTCTGTTCACAGGATATGTTTCCACCAGGACTGCTTGGCATATGCCAACATACCACAGGTGCCATCCTGTGAGCATACATTCCTTCACAGATCATAGGTGTATCAATTCCCTCCTCCACACTGTTGAGGTGTGCAACACTACTGTTGCTGCTATAACTCACTGGGTGTGGCTGTTGTGGACAGGACTGCCATAATTGCAGTTACTGTTACATCTATCCCACCACATAGCTGTCTGTAATACTGTACAGTGTATGTAATCAGGTTGTTAGTTGTTGTCTACACCATCCACAGTAGTTGAGCACCTCACACCCTCCTAAGGGTAGGGCTATGCCACTGGCATTGGCACACACATGTTACATAGATGAGGATTGCAGTAGAGTGGGGAGAGAGACATACATCCTGCTGTTAGCTTGTTCAATGCCATCCACATTGCAGACTGCATATATAGCACTGTGAGGTTGTGCCTATCCTGTCTTGGTGGGATTACATGTGCAACCGATGTGTTACCTGCATGGGGACATACCTCCATGTGTACAGTCCTGTACCTGCACTGCATCCTAACCAAAGGCACTGTGTGTTGTACCCAGCTATGGCATGTGTACCACCCACTACACTTGCTGGTGTCCACTGTAGAAGGCCTGCTGACACCAATACTCCAATCAGCCATGTGGCACATGGACAAACACAACACAATCTGAACAGATACTGGTGACAACAATACAACATTGTTAACTAAAGCTAGGATGCATCATGGCTGCACAGCTACATCTTCTAAGATATTAGCATTTCACTTTACTGCTGACAGCATGCTATACATCATTCCATTGCTACACTGTTGTACAGTCACCCTGTGCATCAGAACCATGTTAGCATGTCCCTGCATCGATGTTACGGATGTCAGGCAGTGGCACAGGTATGATCATATGCACAGGGTGTGTTGGTTTGCTAGAGGCCTAGGCTGAGCCATACAATGAAAGCATGTGTGTGCGTGTGTGTGTGTGTGTGTGTGTGTGTGTGTGTGTGTGTGTGTGTGTGTGTGTGTGTGTGTGTGAGGGAGCTGAGTATTGTTATGGCCACTGGTGATGTCGTGTGTGCAGGTATGTGGTTGCCCTAGGTTTGTTGTTTATGTGTGTGTGTTTGTATGCACACAGTTCCTCCATGTGGCTGACCTATAAAGGGAAATGTGGGACAGCTGCAGACTGTACCTGGCAGGGTTTGCAGTTCACTGTCTCCGGCCATGGACACAGGACCTGTGCCTGGCAGGGGTGCTACAGGCATTATCAGGTACAGAGCCAGACTGAGTACTGTCCCCCGAGTTTGACAGACATCCACTGGATCCTGGTCCCTCCTGGGACTGGCCAGGGCCACGTGCATGTGGTCTGCTTTGACAGGTTGTGGAGAGCACCCCCCACAGTGCTGGGGCTGGTACTGCCACTAAAGGAGCAGCTGTGACTGTTTGGATGTCCACGGTGACCTACAGCTGCTGGTGTTGCTGGCATACATCCACATGGCCGTTGCAACCATCCCTCCCTGCCCTGATGCATGGACATGACATTTTGGATGAGTTCCAATGTCTCACCCCACTGTCTATCCATGACCTCGGTGTAATTACGGATGGCACCTGCTAGGTCACGGATGCTGTCAGTTACAGAGGTGTGATGAGCTCTCTGCCCCCTTAGATCCTGCCTGGTGTACTGTTCCATACATGCCTGTGCCTCCATGACAATCTGGAGCATGCATGTGGTTAAAATAGGGGTTGCACGTCTGCCAGATGCATGGTGACCAGCAGTGCTCCTACGAGCACCCCTGCACATCTGCCTATGTGATACCCCATCAGACATCTGGCTATGGCTGCTGTGTCCTGATACACATGCCATTGATACCACACTGTCCTAGCCCATGCCAACCATAGGCTGTCCCTCAGCTAGGGCCAATGGTGATGAGGTGTGTAGATGCAGTGTGACTGTGTGCATGGATGGTGTGGTTATGTGTGGATTGTCAATTGGTGGCCCAGCTGCAGCCCCTGATGACCCTTCCTGTTCCTCAACACACCTATCTTCATGGTCACTGTCTGTATCAGTGACATCAGATTCTCTGTGGGGGGGACCCAGTCCCACCTCGCCACCTGTGAGGGGAAAACAGGGAACAGACTTTAAGACCTGGACAGCACCATTAAACAGTAAATACACACAAACACACACACACACATACACACACACACACACACACACACACACACACACACACACACGTGCAGACATGGCCACACACACAGACATACACACATGCAGTCAACATACATGGTAACCAATACACTACACCAGACAGCACCTACAGAGAGCTCCAGCAACCCCATAACACACACAATAGCAGGTGATGGTGCAGTCCAGTATCACACACATACCTGTAGTTACACACATATCAGCATGCAGGACATGTGGAGCTGAACAGCATGCAGTGAAACTGTAGTCAATCCCTGTTACCAACATTATACATGACTGTGATGCATGGCTTCTGTTTGTAGGTGATGGCCCAATCCCTGGAACCCACTGCACCCATATCCACAGCATTGCTGTGCATCCGTTCAGCACTCTGGCATGTACTGTGCACCATACCTCATGGGTGTGCACACCATTGCAGGATGTGTCTCTGTGTGTCAGGTGTGTTTCTGGTGTTGCTCACAGCCTCTGTGTGTTCCTGGATCATGTGTGGACACGTGTTTAGTGACTGCTTGATGTGTTTTCACATAAGTCATTATCAGTGGTGCATTTAAGAGTGGAAGATTACCATTAGACCAACCATAGAGAAATTGTACTGTACCTATGGTGAGTGTAGAGACCATTATTGACCATGATTGGGCCCTGGATGATGTTGCCTGTGGTACACATAGGTTCATAGGTGAGTACTGTTCTATTGGTCCTGGGGCCTACATAAGCTTAGCTACAGGGGTTCCCTGCCATGCACCACTCACTAATGTTATTCCCCTGTGCCTCTGTCAGGCTGTGGCACACACATGCTACCCAAGGTGTATTCCCCATTCCCCATCCAAATGCCAAGTGTTTCTGTCAAGAGGGCCAATGAGTAGCATTGCCTGACATGTATGGGTAGTCCGTTCCAGAGGGTGGTGATTCCACAGGACAGGGCCCTATCCCACCAGTATGTTATGTGTAATGTGTTGATTAGGTTTAGGACCCTGGAGAGTGTGTTAGCAGAGGGAGAAGGGATTTTGTTATATGTAGAATGTTCAACTGCTCTGTGTATGACATAGCTGTGTATGTTGGGCAGATGTCAGCTGTGCTGGGCAATGTGCACTGGAGTGTAGCCACAGTTGTCTGAGATGGACTGTGTATTGCGTGTGTTTGAGGCTGGTAATCCCATCAGTGAGGTGTGTGCTGTGTCAGTGCACATGTACAGCATGCATTATGGGTAGGTGTGTTAGTTGTCTACATGGCCTACACCTTAGCTATGACATGCACAGTGAATTGCCAAGCATAACATACTCACCAACATCCAACCGTTGCCTTATTGGTATCCCAGAGGTACCTACAATGAAATGGGATAGAGTTGATGTCAGTGGCCACAGCTGTGGCATTGCTACAGGGTGGTTGCAATAATACAGTGCAACAACAGCTGGAGTCCACAGTACTACAGTTTATGCATTACTGCTTATCGGTACTACACAGCAACATACCCCACATCTCACACATGTATGGTTTGCCTGTAAAGATGCATACAATACAGTAGTCTACTGATATGCCCTGGAACCTTACCTGCATGCTCAATGTGTGGTGTGTGAGTAGCACCCACCACCTTGACCGTATAGGTCTGGAGCTCTTGCGAGCGGGCAGATGCTACCAGGCTGATGAGCAGCTCCTCCCCACTGGTGGGGGGGTGGATGTTATGGCCCCTGTTGCAAGGTGGTCACCCCACATGGCAGTGGCATGACATCGTACTTGCTGGAGCAGGTCACTACAATGGTGGTGGACCTACTCATAGGTTTGGCTGTGCAAACCCACCTCATTCACCCTGTGGACCACATCAGTCCACATGGCCATTCTCTGCTGGTCCATGCTTGTCCATTAGAAGAGCAGCTGATAGTTGTGGATCATGCTGGTGATGATGATCTCCTCCTCAGCTGCACTGCTAGTGGGGTTTATTGGGTGTGCTATACTCCCTGAAAGACATAATGAGGGAAATATGTCTGAGCAACTCATATGTCAGGTTTATCATAATACAATACACATATCAGTCTCCCACCACCATATCAGCTCCAACATACTGCTCACACTACGCTAGTGGTATGTGTCCGGTATGTGTGCCACTGGACCATATATTGTATTGTACAACACTTTCTGCTATGTGATTATAGACATGCTCCCTTGTGGGGACACTAAAGTTGCAGGGCTGTACAGAGTATTCCACTTGCATGCCATTGTCACTGCCACTGTGTTTCCACATATGCATGTGGTAGGCCTGCTATGTGATTGCTACACATCTGCCATTCTTTAGTATTGGGGATATCTATGCATGCTGTTAGACATGTTCTGGGATTGTGTGGACTATTACAGCCCACATATGTTCCATGACAGTTACACACCAGTGTGTGTAGGGGTTATTTGCCAGCAGGAACACCACTCCAACCTAATGTGCACATGTTACCAGTCCAGATCACATTCGTGGCTCACCATGGAAACTCTTTTTCTACTGTTCCATCACTACCTTCATGTGGAACCATTTCAGGGGGATGGTGTCCCCCATGGAGCACACACACAGACATGTGGCTGTCACCCAGGTAGGTCATGGGTATTGGGCATAGGGAGGGCCACAGTGACATTGGGTATGTGCTACATCATCTGGAGGCATGCAGTACACATACACAAGGTTCGACATGCATGACCATCCTGCCCAACACACAGCCCAGGCACCTTTATGTCCATGTAGATGCTGTTGTGACTGTCCATGGGTGGGCACCATGTTCCCTTTGTCAACATGTGAGGGCTCAGTGGCCTCCACATTCCAAATGTAACTACCCGTCCAAAGTGTTTAACCACCACATGTGTCATATACCAGCCCTGTATGCTGTCTTGTTTGTCACCGAACCAGACCTACATACCAATATGTGCCTATTACTCTTCACCAACATATATACCCCACCATCCCATATAATTACAATGTGTTCCCAACATGGGTTGCACACCTCACTTCACATTCCATCTTGCAGCCATGTACTGGTGTGTAGGTATGTTGTGTACTGATGTGTGATGTTCTCTCACACATGTCATGGCAGGGAAAATGTATTGACATGTATATATATTTTTATATCTATACACACATATATATGTATATATATATATATATATATATATATATATATATATATATATATATATATATATATATATATATATATATATATATATCAACATACACACACACATATATCTGTATATATATATATATATATATATATATATATATATATATATATATATATATATATATATATATATGTATAAATATGCGCATATATGTGTAGATATCATTTTGTGTTGTTTATATACCTATATGAATGTATAACTGTCCGAGGTTTTGTACACATACACAGCTGTGAATATGTATCACACATATATGTATCTGTATGAGGGGTGTGTATGAACATCTGGACCACACTCATGTACCCTCTTTACTTCACAGCTGAAGTGTTCTGCCTTGCTGCAACACAGACAGGTGTCACATGTGAACACAGACTAACATTACGGGGGTATATATGGTGACAAACTCTGGATAAGCATATTATACTGCTATGACAGTGTGGGCATGCTATGCTATACTTTACCATGACTATCCTGAAGGTGGTGTGGTCTCTCACCCATTAGTCTATCTTGGTGGTATTAATACCCACACCAGCCATTGGCCACAGTAATTTACAGAACACAGATATCATGGGTTACATCCTTGCCATTCACTGATGGTCTGCATATTTGACAGGAATGTCCCACTGCCCACAGGGACTAATACTACTGTTTAGTGCAGTTGTTGAGCACAACATCATTACAGGAGCATGTACTGATGGCACATATACATCCTTTCACAGTATACATCCTATTATTCTATGCCATATACTACATGCCAGTAAATGCATATCTGTTTCACATACCTGTTATGTTGTTTCCACTGTATCACAAGCCTGAGCTTTGTGAACCTTCTGGAAGTGTTTTCTCTCTCTCTCTCAGTCTCTCCAGTAGAGTGATTGAGCTGGTTTGAATAGATTGCAGCATGCTTTTGTTGGTATTGCACATGATTAGGTGGTGACCTCTGCACCAGTCAGTGTCCACCAGTTGCTAATTTCATGCAGCCTGCTGTGCAGTACTTAAGATAACCACTGTCATGGCAACCCTGTACTATAAATTGCTGCCTTCTGTGGGCATTGTCCCTTCACCTTTACAGTATGGATGACATCTTTTCTGTGTGTGGACATCAGTGTTACAGACAGCAGGTAGCAATACCTCTTACAGCAGAACCTGCAGACACAGGCCAAATCCACATTTGGGTAAGGTTCCAGACCTACAGACAGCATGCGTAGTGTTGTTGTGTTCAATGTATCTTGCTGTTCTTACAGGATTTCCGTGTACATGGTACTTCTTCATTTAATGTTGTCTGTCTGCATAGCTCTCAAATGTGGGTCTATCCGTATGATACCAGGGGGATTGGCTGTTAGGCTTTGTCTGTGCACCACACAGGTATTGTCCCAAATATATCTGAGGCATTCTCTCTGTTGAGTGCTATCAGTACATGGCTAAATCCATTAGTATTTCAATGTTGTATCCCCACATAAGGGTATGCTGAAAAGAATCCTGTAACATGAGTAATTTCCAGGGTGTGTAACAGCAATAATGCAAATATGGCCTTATGTTCCTGCTTCTGTCCTCTACATATATACTGGTCTTTGTCCTGCTGTGATACAGGAAGGGTTGTTAGGTAATGGCCTATCATTATTTACTTCTAGCATTACTGCTATCATCCCAGTCATGTCATGGACTTCCACACCAACTGTTGGGCCATGTCCATATATATGGGGCCAAACAGCTGGAGAACATCTTTGTGCCCTTGTACGTTCTTGAAGTGAGTGTGTGGTACACAGTGTTCCTTGCCCTTGTACAGCCTTTTAATGGGGGGGGGGTTCTATGCCTTTAACCTAGGCTATGGCACCTTTCCAATGATATACCTGTTAAGAAGAGGGTCATTCAGTGTGATAGTGAGGTAATAGGTTAAGCAATGAGTACACAGTACAAGGACAAGTAAATACCACAGTACCAGGACAAAATGATTGACTTCAACAATTGGCTAAGCTTCTGGTGTCACTCTAAGAGGATCCAGTATTTGTCTGCCTGGGATGACATGATTGACAGACCACCTATTGCCCTTGGGATTCCAGATACTGGCTAAGGCTCTTGCCACCCCTATAGTGCCTTTTTTAGGCAAGGTTCAAATGACAAATTCACCACCGTAACATGTACAAGCAAGCAAAATCTGAAGGTAATGCTACTCAAAGCTAGAAGTCTAAACCTCAAAATGCACTCACTCGAGGCACTCCTTAAAATGGAGAACATTGACATCTGTGCAGTGACAGAGACCTGGTTCAAAGCTCCAGAGAGCACCCCTGCATTACCAGGCTATAATTCATACCACACCTTTTGGCCACCTAACCCGGAATGAAGCACTAAAGGTGGAGGCGTATCCACACCTTCAGGCTAGTTGCACAGCATAATGCATCCTAGATTATCCAAGTGCAACTAACTCTGGGCAAGACCGCAATCCAAACTGTAGCTTGCTACAGACCCCCCACCATGCCCCAGGACTCCCACTCCTCATTTCTTGGTACACTGGAAAATATTAGGGTACAACCCAACACCCTAATAATGGGCAATTTCAACTACCCCAACATTAACTGGGAAAACTACTCATGTACCAACTCTTTTTCTCAACATTTTCTGGAATTCATACATTCCAATGCCTAGGATCAACTTATTCACACCCCTACCAGGGGCAGCAATATCCTAGACCTGGTCATTACCAACACGGGCAGCCAGTGTTCCACACCAGAGGTCAATTCCTCGTTGGTCAGATCTGACCACAAGCTAATCCCCCTAGACATCCACATCCTGCCCCCACCCCCTATTAGGGAAATCACTGTAAAAAACTTCTCCAATGCCAACTTCACACTTCTTAAGACAGAAGTGGCAAAATTCATGACACTCATGCAGACAGACAATAGAGGTATGACTGCTGAATTCTACAGAAATGCACTTTATAAGCACTTACACAAGTGCATGGATCATGCTACCCCTAATAGAACCAAGATGCTATCCTTCAAAAAAGGAAGCCAATCTGGTGATCGTCTGCCATAAACAAACTCTACAACAGAAGAAAGAAACTGTTGCAAAAAGTAGTAAAATCCCATGACTGGAGGAACTCCCTGGTCAACCTCAGTAAGAAGCTGAGATCCCTCATAAAATTCTCCAAAGCTAATTATGAAAACAAAATTGCCACAGACTCTATAGACAACCACAAAGCATTTTATAGCTATGTCAAAAATCTCAATGGAAACACTCAGATCTGCTCTGAGTTACAGCACAATGGCACTAAATATACAGAACCAACTGATATTGCCAACAACCTGGCAGATAGGTTCAGTGCTAACTTTACCCCCCTCTCACCCCCTAGAAGGCCCATCTGTATGCCGGAAGAATGCAAAGTTCCTGTAATCACGACTGCACAGGTAAAAAACACACTCTCCAAAGCCAAGAACACAGCATCCATGGGACCTGACAATATCCTAGGCTGTGTTTTACATGAACTACAGAATGAACTGGCACCCTAAGTACCATGTTCAATCATAGCCTCACCTCTGGCTTTGTGCCCACTGAATGGTGCACTGCGACGGTTATCCCACTCTACAAAGGGGAAGCCACGACGGACACCGGGAACAACTGCCCCATTAGCCTGACAAGCCTGGTCGTCAAAGCCATGGAATGTATCATCATGAACCTCATAAACAAAGACATTGGTAATCTCCAAACTCTGGACCCTACCCAGTTCGGGTTTGTAAAAAGGCAGATTATGTCTCCTAAACCTGATTGACTTCTTTGAAGCAGTCACCAAAGCCATAGATGAGGGTAAGGTGGTTCACACAGCTTATCTAGATCTCGCCAAGGCTTTCAACACCATCCCCCACTCTGGAATTATAGATAAGCTCACTAAACTAGGTATAAATCCCTATGTCACAAGATGAGTTGCTAACTGGCTCACAGACAGAACCCACACTGTGAAAGTAGCAGACTCCAAATCCGACTTCAGACCAGTGATAAGTGGAGTACCACAGGGTTCAGTCCTGGGTCCTCTCCTGTTTGGTATCTACTTCTCTGATGTACAGGCTAACACAGAAGTTCTTTGGCTAACAAATTTCACAGATGACTGCAAACTAGGAGCTATAATCGAAACTCCTAATGATGTGGACATACTACAAAAGGGCCTCACTGAGACAGATGCCTGGTGTCAAAGCCATGGCCTGAAGCTCAATGCCAAAAAGTGCATTGTCTTCCCCTTTGGTAAAAACTCTGTACCATGAACTACCACATATCCTACTTAATGCTGAAAATGTGATAAGAGACCTTGGGACACAGGTGGACAGTAGCCTCTCCATTGATAATCACATCGCCACAGTGGTCAGGAAATCCTTCTGCGTGGCTCACCTCATCACAAAAGGTTTCTCATCCAGAAAAAAAGAAGTCATTGTTCCCCTCTACTCATCACTCATTAGACCCATTATAGAGTATAATGCCCCTTTTGGTATGTACCTCACAAGACATCTACAACAACTGGAAAGGCTACAGAAATACCTCACAAAGAGGATTACTGGCCTCAAACAGATGCCCTATGCAGACCGTCTCAAAAAACTCCAGCTTTACTCCGTCATATATCGCCTACTCAGAGGCGATCTCTGCCTAACATACAAAGCTACGTCAAACCAAGAGCTGTTGGACATGCTCCACTTAAAGAAATCCCAATCCCTCTGAGCTACATGCTCTAGGGACCTAAATCTTGTCACAACAATAAACAGAACATGCTGAAGGGAATAGATTCCTGTCCCAGAGACTTCCCATACTCTGGAACAGACTACCTATCTATGTCAAACAGAGCTCCTCATTAGCACTCTTCCAATTGTCTTGATGATTGGATGGGAAATAGGAAATTCACCCCAGGGATCACTTCTGTGGCTCTGCTCGACAGTGGCACAGGAAAATAATTTTCTTGGGTGGCGAAAGCCAAGGTACCTTTTTGGTTAGGCTTATATAGGCCCTAGGGCGAATAGCTTAGTGCCTACCTATGAACCTATGAACCTATGATATGTACAAGATACTGCGACATTAACACAAGTGCTACTTTTCCCCCTAGGGCTTGACTACAGGGTGTAATTGGAGGCTGCTGAACAACATCTGTAATTGTTGATTGTTACGTATCCTGAAGGTGAATCCTGTCCCTACTGTTGTACTAATTGAAGGCCTTGGCCTAGACAGCATAATATGGTACATATACACATTGCTTGCATCTACTGTTTTGTGTGGGCCTTGCATTCATGACTGATTACATATTTCAAACCTTATGTGGTGTCAGTACTAGCATACATTATTGTATAGTACAGAAATAAAGGTTATCTATGTATACATACCTGTGTGTTGTGTCATGTCCTTTGAATTGTGGGTGGGTATATGTTTAGTGTCAGTATTCTCATTTGTGGGAATGGTTGCCACACTACACATTTCACAAGTGCCAATTGAAGGGCTTGCGGCTGAGGGATATACTTTGCACCCAGTACTTCCACACTACCTCTACATATGTATGGCTACTGATACCTTTTGTGTGTGTGTATATGTGTTTGTACCTATATATATCTCATATGGCTATATATATATATATATATATATATATATATATATATATATACATATATATATATATATATATATATATATATATATATATATATATATATATATATATATTTATATACATATATATATTTATATACATATATATATATATATATATATATATATATATATATATATTTATATGGATTTCTATTATAAGAACGAAAGTTCACTACTTCGAACTTGTAATAGGAAGCCTCACTTCTGTGAAAGTTCACTTTAACGAAAGTGAACGTTTGCGTAAGTGCACTTCACCGAAAACACCACAGCACAGTGGAGGGCATAAAAAACAAGCTATGTCCTCCACTATGGTGCGATAGTCACGGACCTTAGGGTTAGGGCACGGGTTAAGGTAAGGGGATAGTTAGTAATGCTATCCCCTTACCCTAACCCATGCCCTGACCTTAAGGTCTGTGACTATCGCACCATAGTGCAGGACATTGCTATGTCCTTCACTGCACTGCAGTCATCACGGACCTTAGGGTTACGGCAAGGGTCATGATAAGGGGATAGCCCAATGAACATATGTATCTATATACAATTGCTGTTATATGATTATTTGTGAGTCATACATTAATATATATATATATATATATATATATATATATATATATATATATATATATATATATATATCTACAGATAGCTGTCTATCTAGCTACATTTACAGATATATCTGTCCATATGTCCATGCATGTTCGGCTCGTATATTGGCCTGTTCCTCCTTCACTTGCCAATTGTCATGGATGATTGCAGCACTGAAGTCAGAAACTAGTGGCAACACTTTTGTGTTTCAGACTTCATCTCCTTCTACATATGGGTTTTAATACATATAACTATGTAACTAGCAACATTTTCAGTGTAACAGAGCATTAGCTCACATATATCACTATTTGTACCCACAGTGTGGCATAATTTGTCCAGACTTCTTGCATTAACAGGTTATGTGGTTTGCAAATAATGCATTTCCTGTACTCTTGACTGATTGTACTGCAGGATATGTTTGTGAAAACATCAAGTTATCTATATCTGCCATGGTCTAGTGGTAAATCACTTTGTATATGCAGTGAAGGGTCCTGGATTCGAGCCTTGGAGAGTGACATTTTATTTTGAGTTTGCTGAGCAAAACAAGGGATGTTGGCTACAGAGTGATTAAGGCACTTTTAAGCAGTTGTAAGTGGGTTTGCACTGGATTGCGCCACGGTAAGCACTGCTGACCTCTGGTTACAGTTTATTACACTCAGTTTGCTTCTACTTTGCTTCATCTGTGTAGGCAATGCTTACGCCCATGCAAACGCACTTAAACAAGCTTACTACTGCTTATTTGTGCTTAAACCTGCTTAATACTGCCTAAATTCATTTTGACACTGACACTTCGCATGTGCATTTCATGCAGTACTCCAGTTCACATTTAAATGTTATTATGTAGGTTTTATGGCAAAAAGATGTACACATATGTTCATATACAGATTTCACCTGGAAAATGATATGTACTGCAGTAGAACTCAAACCGGGAATGCCTGTTCATTAGGCGGGTGCTCTAACCACTACACTATTGCTATGCTGCTTCATTTGCATATAACGCATATACCCATAGATCCTAGTTCCCCAAACAACCACCCCAACACTTCACTGACACATCAGTAATCCATTCTCCAGTTGGAAACGCGGTGTATCCACACCACTACACATTGGCCACTCCCTACTCCTCTAGACCCATCCCATTTGTTGACTCAATCCAAGTATCCTCAGACATCCCAAACTTTTAGTCCACAAACATTGGTGAAATGAGTGACCAATAGGATACTATTCTCAATTTTTGGGATGTCCCACCTGCGGCACACACGGTGGTGCAGCAGTAGCGTTGTTGCCTCACAGCAAGAGGCTTTCCTGTTCGATTCTTGGCTGGAGTGCCTTCTGTGTGGAATCTGCATGTCCTCCCCGTGGTCGAGTGGCATTTGAAAGACATGTGTGAATGGGCGTGCCTTCGTTGAAGGTTGGGCATCGGGCTGGCAACTCAGCACCATAAAAATCTACTGCCAATCATTAGCGGACCAGAGTTCTGCTGTGGTGACCCCTAACCGGGAAAAGCCAAAAAGACAAACAACAGCAACAACAACTTCAATACTTCATTACTCCAGTTAACAAGACACTAAAATAAATTAATAACTAAGACTATATGATAACGCACACGTTACACATGAAAACCAATGATGTTCAAGTTCGGCAACATTATATTACAAATAGGACCGGTTTAAAGATTGGCATTGGCGTAGCCAGCAAATCACAGGACTGATTCAAATAATTCATAATGGGAAAGTCCTCACATTTTATTTTTTTGAGAACAGCACTAACTTCGAAACATAATACACAGCTCTGCATTACTACAGATTCAACCCTTCCCTCTATCTTCTTGTAACTCTAATACTATAGTACAGCAATATACAATGAAAACAGAACAACAACTTATTTTGCCTTGGAATTTTATATCCCAGCAAAATCGTGCAAATGTCGCAAAGAAATAAATATAGCTATATATGGATGACAAGCATTTCATGACAGTCTAAGTAAGGCCTGCACTGTTACAAAGGCCATGCATTTTGCATGAAATTGAGTCGGGATATATAAGCCACAGTGCAGAGAAGGGGGTCACCGTCTTTTCTGTAATGGACTATAAATAAATGTTTATTTAACATCTGTTAAGCGAGTATGCAGACTGTTCCAATGGGTCAGGACTCCATTCAGTCATGACTTGAGCCTTTGAGGCCAAACAACTCAACTAAACATACACGAGAATCATACCTCTCAACCTCTTAATGTAAGAAGTCTAGTCAAAGCTAAATATAATTGGGGGTGGGGCGGCTAAGATTGGGAAATACTGGGATCAATTCAATAGCTCTGCTTGACAGGGGCTCAGTAAATTGATCAATGGGGCTGCATAAGCTGGCACACCTTGGCTAGGCTTATAAATACCTTTCAGCAGATAGCCTAGTACCTACCTATGAACCTATTACATTTATGGTTACACACAACCTATTATTCTATCTACTGTAGAGGTTTGTAGGGGGACTTTCATGTTATTTATGTCTGCAAAAGGAATGAATGTGGTACAGGGACTGTACTTCTACATATAGATGTATGTATGTGTGTTGTTGTTGTGTCTTTCGGCTTTTCACAGTTAAGGGTCGCCACAGCAGAACTCCGGTCCGCTAATGATTGGCAGTAGATTTTTATGTGCCAAGTTGCCAGCCCTGACGCACAACCTTCAACAAAGGTACGCCCATTCACGCATGTCTCCATACAGAAGACACCAGCTGAGAATCGAACAGGACAACGTCTTACTGTGAGGCGACAATGCTACCGCAGCACCACCACCACAGTTAGATGTATGTATGTGTGTATGCAAATATATTTATAACGACCTCGCTGAACTCAATGAGGCAGTCCAATTAGAACCGGGCCATCCAACCCTGACACACCTGGATGCATATTTCATACCCATGGTTCCTCCACCCTACCAGAGTTACACATACACACTAACCATCCATTCTCCAGTTGCTATCCCAGCCATTACACACCTCCACACATTGCCCTCTCCCCAACATTAGGGACTCTACACGTATGTTGTCTCAACCCATGTATCATTAGGCTCTCCCAACCTTTTAGTCCTTGAACATACCTGCCCTGGGTTGTGCAATGTTTGGAAGTCCAAGCAACCCGCAATTTTTGGGTAGTCCCACCAGGGACTACCTTGTCATTGTTTGTAAGGTAGACTTAGCAGGTGGACAATGTTACTCCCACTGGTAGTATCCTGCCTGTGGTTTGAGAAGCAATGATTTGCTCACCCCTGCCCAGCTTGCTATGACAAAAGATGACAGCACAAAATAATACAGGTGTTGTTGTTTTCCTTCTCATTCTTTTTGTATGCTTTATTGTCACGACGTCCATTCTTCATACACACACACACACACACACACACATATATATATATATATATATATATATATATATATATATATATATATATATATAAAACTATATATTATATCTGTACATACACACACACATACATCTACATAATTATATACATTTCCTATGCTGTTGCATGACTGTGCTGGATGATATGTTTGTGATAACATCAGATTTATGTATATCTGCTATGGTTTTGTGGTAAATCACATTGGCTGTGTTGTGCAGGGTCCTGTGTTCGAGCGCTACAGAGGCTATTTATTTTGTTGCTGGGCATAACATGGGCCATTGGATACAGAGTGATTAAAGCACTTTTAAGCTGTTGTGAGTGAGTGTATGTGGGTTTGCGCGATGGTAAGCAGTGCTAACTTCCGATTATGGTTTCTTAAATTCAGTTAGCTTCTACAATGCTTAATGTGTGTAGGCACTGCTTACATCCACGCAAATGCTTACTAGTACTTATATATGTTTAGCACTGCTTATTTGTGCTTAAACCTGCTTACTAGTGTCTTATACATTATGACACTAACACTTTAATTAAATTGTATTAATTGTTTATTTATTTTATTTAAGTCCGACTAGGTTCCACAGAGCCTGTTTTCAGTGGAGGCCTGGGGAGAAATGCTCCAGATGCATGTCTTTGGAATGTGGGAGGAAACCCACGCGAACACAGGGAGAACATGCAAACTCCACACAGAAGGCACCCCAGCCGAGAATCGAACCGGAGAACCTCTTGCTGTGAGGTGACAATGTTAGCCGCTGCACCACTGTGCCGCCATTTAATGCAGTACTCCAGTTCACATTTACATGTTATTATGTAGGTTATACAGCATAAAGACGTGAAAATATGTTCATATACACATTCCACATGGAAAATGATATGTGCGGCAGTGGGACTCGAACCAGGAATGCCTGTTCATTACCAGGAATGCCTGTTCATTAGACAGATGATCTAACCACTATACTATTGCTGTGCTGCTTCATTTGCATATATATTCATTGTTTTCCTCTTCAGCTTTTTCTGCTGTTTTAACCGTAGCTAAGCAATGGGCAAACCCGTGCACTTACGGTTAGCTGTACTCAGGGTTTTAAATAAAAAGAATACAAGGGTTTATTCATTCTATTTCGGTGTACTGTTGCTGCTGAACACATGGGGACTGTTGGTGGGGATATGCAGACACTTATGAGTGGTCTCATTTATTTACACTTTTTTCTGTTCTACTTTGCAGGGGCATGTTTATTCTGAGAGCTCTGCTCTCAGAAACACCCCCTGCACTCATCCACGCTCAGGTTCATAGGTTCATAGGTTGGTACTAGGCTATCAGCCCAAGGGCCTATGTATGCCTAGCCAACAAGGTTCCCTGGCTTACGCCACCCAAGAAAGTTATTTTCCTGTGCCACTGTCGAGCAGAGACACAGAAGTGATCCCCGGTGGTGTATTTCCTATTTCCCATCCACTCATCAAGATTTTTCTTGAGGAGTACTAATGAAGAACTTTGCTTGAGATGGATGGGTAGCCTGTTCCACAGTATGGAAAGTCTCTGGGACAGGAATCTATCCCTCCAGCATGTCCTGTTTATTGTGGTGACAAGGTTTAGGTCCCTAGAGCGTGTAGCTCAGAGGGATTGGGATTTCTTTAGGTGTAGCATGTCCAGTAGCTCTGGGTTTGACATAGCTTTATATGTTAGACAGAGATCACCTTGGAGTAGGCGATATGCTACGTAGTAAAGCTGGAGTTTTTTGAGGTGG
Source organism: Protopterus annectens (assembly GCF_019279795.1). NCBI lineage: Eukaryota > Metazoa > Chordata > Ceratodontiformes > Protopteridae > Protopterus > Protopterus annectens. The sequence goes on from NC_056728.1 coordinate 1,551,666,324, forward strand.
TCAGTGGAGGGCATTTGTTTGAGGCCAGTAATCCTCTTTGTGAGGTACTTCTGTGGCCTTTCCAGCTGCTGCAGATGTCTTGTGAGGTACATTCCAAAAGAGGTGTTGTACTCTATAATGGGTCTAATGAGTGTCGAGTAGAGGGGAACAATGACCTCTTTTATCCTGGATGAGAACCCTTTTATGATGAGGTGTGCCACGTAGAAGGACTTCCTGACTACTGTGGTGATGTGACTATCAAAGGAGAGACTACTGTCCACTTGGGTCCCAAGGTCTCTTATCACACATTCGGTGTTAAGTAGATTGCTGCCTATGTGGTAGTTCATGGGTACAGAGTTTTTACCAAAGGGGATGACACTACACTTTTTGGCATTGAGCTTGAGGCCATGGCTCTGACACCAGGCATCTGTCTCAGTGAGGCCCTTCTGTAGGATGTCCACATCATTTGGGGACTTGCCTATGGCTCCTAGTTTGCAGTCATCTGCAAACTTCATTAGCCAGAGGCTTTCTTTGTTAGCCTGTACTTCAGAGAAGTAGATACCAAACAGGAGAGGTCCCAGGATGGAACCCTGTGGTACTCCACCTTGTCACTGATTTGATGCCAGATTTGGAGTCTGCAACTTTTACAGTGTGGGTTCTGTCAGTGAGCCAGCTGGCAACCCATCTTGTGACGTATGGATTTATACCTAGTTTAGTGAGTTTAGCTATAATTCCAGAATGGGGGATGGTGTCGAAAGCCTTCACGAGGTCAAGATAGGCTGTGTGAACCACCTTACCCTCATCTACAGCTTTGGTGAATGCCTCAAAGAAGTTGATCAGGTTCAGAAGGCATGATCTGCCTTTCACAAACCCGAACTGGGCGGGATCCAGAGTTTGGAGGTTACCAATGTCTTTGTTTATGAGTTCCATGATGATACGTTCCATGGCCTTGTAGAACAGGCTCATCAGGCTAATAGGCCGATAGTTCCTGGGGGGGGGCAAAAAAAAGGGCAAATCTTACATGTATCACTTATAAACTTAGAAAGTTGCTAGAAAAACAGGTTTTGTGTTAGCATACATTTTCTGAAGGCCAAGAAATATGAAACTCAAATGTCTGTAATTTTTTACTGATTTCAATCCTCATTGATTTGCTAGAAAAGCACAAACTTTATGAGGGACGGACCAAAACTATAAGGCAAAAATCTGTACATTCTGTGAAAATCTTGTCAGTTGAGATTGTCTGATTGTATCATTTTGTGTTCCAATTATTCTGATGACATTTGCAATCTACTGTAGTGAATGAAAGCATTTAATTTGTATTAAAAGTGGCATTCTTTGTTGTTTAAATGACTGTTGGTACTTTGAGCATAGAAGACTCTTTGCGTTACTAACATTTATTCTTATTGAAACAACTGCATTTGTAGTCATGCATAGTCCACTAAAAGTAGTTAATATACAATCAGCACTGTTGTGTAAAGAGATAAAGTCCTGACTATGACCCAGATGACAGAATTCTGAACAATATCCAAAGTGCTGGAAGAGACAGGAACTGGAGGGTGGGAGTGATTTATCAATGTGGCTTTTATATTCTTGGGAAAGGGAGTGGCGGTTTTGTTTAGCCAATCACTACCTTGCAACTAGAGACTTGCACTGTACCATAAAGGTCGGACCAAGAATATGGGCTTGGTGATCCCAAATCAATGATGGTAGTCAGCAGCAGGTAGTTGGTGGGAACATACATATACATGGTAAGGTCACAGGATGACCTGATGTTCATGCCAGCCACCAGAAGTAGGTTTAGTCCCTAACAGAAACACCCTAATTGCTAGCATTCCACTGAGAGCACAGATTAACTCCATAGCTGTCTGACTGATGATCCCCCTGCTCATCTCTTATGTCTGTACAGAGGATACCCACTAGGGGTACAAAGATGCGCTTAAACCCACTAGGGGTACAAAGATGCACTTAAAACTAGTTAAGGGAGTCTTGATTATTACTAGGTTCACCGACAAAACCACATAGAAAAACGTAGCTGGTACATATACCTGAAGTATATCCTACTAAAACAAGGCTGTGTACTAAGGATGGTGTAACTCCTGGGGCTGCATGAAATGAGTGCCATGTAATATCATTGTGTAGGACATCTGCAAGTGTACGATGTATATACTATAGAGTACATGTAGCCAATAAGGGGGGTTAGCAAACATGCTTGTAAAACAATGAAAAAATAACAGTGTCTTTGTATTTCTGTCTTTTTAAGCTATTTTCCCTACCAACATTGGAAGCTCATCATTGCAGGCTGCTGCTATTCAGACTGACAATGTGCTAAATAGAGTATAATACTTTCTAGGCACCCACAACTATCGTCAATTAACAGCTCTTTAAGTTCTACACAAACTGCTGCCAAAGGTATTTGCCCTTCCTACACACTTTTTATTTGCATGGGGCAGGATAGCACAGTGATTGAGTCATGCTGACCCAATGTCTTTGGATGCAAGGTATGGGAGAGCAACAGTTAATAGAAAGGCAGACCGTTATTGCTGAACATGTCTGTTACCGTAAGCGTGCAAGGAGGAGGCGCTCCTCAGCTCCGTCACTTTTTTATTGGCTGCAGTTGCATTTGTGGGCTATCAAATACCTTTGAAATAACATTAAACAGAACTGTTTTTGTCTCATCAAGCCTCTACTGTGAGCTGAATTTATTCTGTTCCATCTTCACATTCTTGGGACTCCTCAGATTCAGATCTAATTAGGCTTAGGTTTGGTTGGGTTTCTGTTGGTTATGGTGTTATTGTTATTGTTCATCTAACTCTCTGTCCACTGTCCCCATTCCAGTCATCCAGAAAGAAGTCAGGACACAGCCAGGAGGAGCTTTTTGCCCTGAGTTTGGTCCTCTGATGTGAAACAGAGAGCAGACAGAAGAAAATTGAAATTTAGTAGCAGAATGTTCTAAACATTCTTGCCGTCTCCTGCTGTCAAAAATCGCTACATGTACAGAGACAAGAAGATGGTCTAGTTGCTTTTTGACTGGGTCTCCATGACCCTATCTATTCAGTAGATCATAACTCTCAGCCTCTAAACTACAGAATCAAACAAAGTCACAAATAGTCAAGGACATGTTCCTTAAAAAGCAACCGAGACAAGGTACAGGATTTGATTTTCACCTTTGAAGGGGATATTGGCTAGGCTTAAAATGTCCGCAAGGGCAGCTAGCCCAGTACTAACCCATGAACTTATGAACTTATAAAGCATTAATACTGTTTACTTGAGTTGCCCACAGAACAACAGAATATAAGTTAAGATGCATTTTCTGTAGTAAAAGAAGGCTATAACTTGAATTGCTGTAATTATTTCTTAAATATAATCCACCACCATTTATCCAAAAATCACCTGTTTTAGGGGGGATTTGGAGGCACAGATCTAATTATTTTGAGCAAAAAATCAGGGACAGTTGAAAGATACACAGCAGACACTCTAGTGGTTTACTACACTTTTCCAGTGCTGGTAATAGTGACATTGTTACTTGTGTCCATGTGTGTGTACGTGTTAGAGCTGATACACATATATAGTAAGCAGCTGCACTGAGATAATTTTATCTTATTTTATTATCAGTTACTTATATCATAAATACAAATGTTGCATTATTGCTCACAGTAAGCAATTTAACTTCTTTTAATTTTATAAGCATTATTTTTCTGTGCTAATTGCCTTCTTTTAGTTGTTATACTTTTGTTATTATAAAGCCTTGTTTTGCAAAGATTTGTCTTTGGCATGAATTGCAATAGAAATGGATTTTTACCAGTCCAGTTACATGATTAACACATCATAAAATTCCAAATACATACATTCATCTTTACTTTGTTTCTTGAATCCTGAACTATATCCCATCTCTCTGATGTTACTCCCTCACATCTACTTTTTTCTCAGTTATAGCATTTAGCAGTGGGTGTTAGCATCTATTTGATTATTAAATAAGTTGTATATAGGACAACCACATTTGATCTGATCATCACCTGATGAACTACATGTTAATGTACTGAAGCTTGCATCTGTACTCAGGCACTGAGCATTTAGATGTGTTCCCAGTCTGTACAAATGGTTGCAGAATTAAAAGGAATAATGCTGTGTTATATATTAAAACCTGATGCAGTAACAATGTTGCCTTCTTTTCTGTAGGGTGCCTCTTTTGCCTAATATTTTGCAACCACTGCTGGCAAAACATGCATTGATATATTTAAAATATACCTTTCAACATGTTGTACCATCCTGTGATATCATTTAGACATTCAGGTACCTTGTATCATTTTTTTTTCTCTTTTACAAAGATTTATGGGGATAGGGCTATTTGAAATCAGGTTACATCAGTTGGAGAGAAATAAGTACACATGATTTTGTATACAAGATAAAATACTCAGAAATGTAGAATATAATGTGAGCATCTCTTCTGTCAGCTGATACTTCTATGGTATACATTGGCAGCGATTCATTATCAATCATGTAGGCGTCGCGTAAAACCTACATGATGGTTATGCGTTAGCATGATAAGCAGCAGCTCTAAACACGTATACATGCTGCTCATCATGCTTACATAAATACAAACAAGCTTTTGTGGCTAGCAACAGTGTTGGTGGCCATGGAAACCGTGTTGTGCAGTATGAGCACATGCAGTAAATAAACAGGCTTGTCTATGGGCAAACCTGCTAAGTGTGCTAAAGCAAACAGCACAAAGAGCTGCATAAGGGAAATAATGCAAGCTGTACATAGGCAGGGAAAGTGTACTGAGCGTGCTCTGCACATAAATCAAATGTATGAAGACAGTAATAAGTAACTGGGGAGGGGAAACGGCAAGGTCACCTGCAATACATGGATTACCAGGCAGGAAAAGTGTACTGAGGACAATGTGCACAGAAATCAAAGAGATGTATAAAGAAATATGTAAGAGGGGAGGGTAAATGTTCAAATTGTAGTAAGATGATTGATGTGAATATGCTTATGTCACAAATACAATTTTGTAATACAATATTTTGAAATATATGTCATACTAATTAATGGTTGTCACACTTCCTGAGCAAATATAAGTAAATAAAAGCAGCCATGATATTATAAAATGTAATAGTTATACAAATTCAAATTGTAACAGAGGGGATTGACAAGACATATGAATATCAATGACATTCTGAGTCAAGATGACAGTCTGTAAGGACAGTCTATACTGTATAAGATATTTGTACAGCATACATTCCATCAATATAACACGCTGAAAAATAGCAATAGCTCAGAAGCCACAATCTCTTTTTGTGAAGATCAAGCCCATCCCTTCAATGTTATCACTGACCTGTGTATTAACTGTGTACACAACCAGAATAGGCCTAATGCATGCACAAGGAGAATCACCCTTTAAGGGATTTATGTGCTTCAATAGTCTAATGGTTATGTATTCCATATGTACGTGTGTGTTTGGTGTCACAAATGTGGGAGCAGAGTGTGACATTCGTAATACCCATGTGTAAGGCACTCCTGGCTGACACAGTTATTGTGCAGACAAATAAGAACAGATGCAAACACCACACTGCGATGCAATGTATTCCCCAGAGCTGTGCATTGTCAGCATCTGCCACAGGAGGTAGCAATGGGCATTGTAAATGAATGAGTGAATTAAGAAAGGATCTGTGATAATGAATGCCACATCAGCAAGTCAGACTGATGGCAATTAAATGAATATGCTCATGTGCACACAATTGTGATCAGTCCTATATCAATGTTCTGTCATCAAGAAAGGCTTCTCTGTATGTCTGTACACATACCACCCAAGAACAGGAGCACACACATGTACACTGCAGTACTCAGTGCATGTGCCAAAGCAGCAAGCTCAACATGACATTGGCTGTACAAATGTCTACTGCCATGAAATTCAAAGCTACTTTAACATGTGTTTGTGCAGCATTTCAATGGATAAGATTGACACGATGTAGTGGTTGTGTGATGTCAGTATATTCACACAAAGTGAAACCCTTTGCTAGAATTGAACATCAAGCTGGGCATCTCCCCCAAATAACAATATGACTATTAATCACATTTGTCACAGTGGAGATGTTATGACAGCTATTGAACTTCACCTATGTGAAATCATTCAATCAGCTGTACTGTTATTTGCCCATAATTTTTATCTGCTAAAATTGATGGGGTAGGCCTCTGCCACTCTATATGTGCAAAGTGTAATTTTGGGGGAATGTCTTTCATGCAGAATAGTTAAGTACACAAATGCTTACAGTCACTGGTGTGGAAAACTTGCCTAAACATTGAGAAAATCAGCACCATAGTGGGATCAATGAACGTGCCATGGTATAAGTGCATCACTAATTGTAATATGTGTGGTTATGTAGAAGCAGTACATCACATTTATGAATTAAGTAATGTGTGTCACTCTAATTACTTAAAAAGAATCTTTCTATATGTCACACAAATTTGCCAGATGAGAGTTATACCCAAACATACCTGTAGCCCTCTGCTGTTGTCACTGTGATGGTAGAACAACAATTATGTCCAATGTGGATATAATCCTATATTGGCGCAGATGCCTTACTTAGGTAACAACATACATTATATCATCTCATGTCATCAGTCCTGAGGAAGTTCTTCACTACAACTGTGATGGAATGACAATCTATTCAAATAACAGCATCAGTCTTCAACACAGCTTTTTAAAATGAAATGTAGCATAAACACTTGTAACAGCAAACAAAATCTACATATTAACACAGCACATGTAAAATGAAGAAACACAGACTCACAGATGACATTCATTCCTGTATTCAAACTCCATACTTAATGAGTGACACAATTTATACATAAGTGTATTATACTTATGCACTGCAGGAGAAGTTTGATTGCTTGTGAGCCACAAGGATGACATGAAAGGATGGCATCAGCTGTGTCATGCAAAGGAGATGTGAGTGTAAAAATAACTTGTATAGATATGTGTTGATTTACTTTACACCTGTATCCATTTACATTCACACAGACACAATCAGAAGAGTCTCACTGCTGTATTCAAACTCCCTATCTATTGACTGACACAATCTTCACTCAAGTACATTATGCACATGCACTACAGCAGAGGTCTAATGCTAGTGGTGTGAGGGTGCATTCTTGAAATAATGACCTCATCAGTGTGTTGCAGACAGTATGCATTTGTGTACAGAGTGAAAAGGGGGTGTGGGATGGGTCTGACCATATAACTGTTTGACATGACTGGAAGTCAAATGAGTACACCTACTGAATTAATCCTCCAGTGATGCAATGCCCCATCATCACACACACAATGTGATTGTTGTGTGGTTATAACCCCCTACCTATCTAGCTATGCAATCTCGGGAAGAAATTACTTTTATTTATCTATTTATTTATTTAACATTTGTTAACCAGGAAAGTCCGACTTGAAACAAAGCCAATTTTCAGCAGGCATCCAGGGAGAAATGCTCTAGATGCATGTCTTTTATAAAGTGGGAGGAAACCAGAGCACCTGGAGTAAACCCACACAAATGCAGGGAGGAAATGCAGACTCCACACAGAAGGCACCCCAGCCAAGAATCAAACTGGAGAACCTCTTGCTGTGAGGCGATAACGCTACCGCTGCACCACTACAAGTGTCACCAGAAAAGTGTGAATTCGATAGTGTGACAGTGCACTTTATAGAGGATGACATCAGAGCTGTATTGCTGAGAAGATGATGTTGGGACCCAGGTCTGACATTGATGTGTACTCACCCTTCAGTGTAAAATTCACTCCCAGCTACCATTTTACTGAGGCCAGTAGTAGTTAATGTCATATTTACAGAACACTATATGCACACACACACACAAAGTGACTGCTTTGAGATTAGAACCCCCTACCTATTTTGCTATGTAATCTGTTGGAAGCAGTACTTAGCACAAGTGCCTCCACAAAAGTCTGAATTTTATAGAGTGCAGGTGCACATTATAGAGGATGTTATCTTTGTGGTGTTTCAGAGAAGATGAAGTTGGGAGAAGGGTATGACACTGATGTCAACTCACCCAGAAGTGAAAAACTAACTCCAGACTACTGCTTTTTTGAAGCTATAAACAACTCCATAGACACGCATTGGCTGCTGTGAGATTAGAATCCCCTACCTATAGAATCTAGAGAACAAAACACTTATTGTAAGCACTATCACAGAACTCTGACATGTATAGTGTGTGAGTGCACTTTATGGGGGATGACATCAGTATTGTGCTGTAGTGAAGAAGATGTTGGGAGAAGGGTCTGACACTTATGTGTACTCACCTTGTAGTGCAAATTTAATGCTAGGGTACTGCTTTATTGAGGCCATAAGTACTTAAGGTCATATTTTATCACTCCATGCATACACTCACACACAAGTTGACTTGTGTGAGACTAGAATCCCTTACTTGCCTGGCTATGCAATCTAGAGGACACAGTTCTTAACTCAAGTGCCACTGCAGTCATCTGATATTTGCACTGTGATAGTGCTGTGTAGATAGGAGTAGATTCTGCTTCTGTGTCAGAGACAATATTGTGATGTTGAATGTTTTGTGTAATAAATTCATGTTTGTTGATATGATGGCTAGGGTGCAATGTTAGGATCAATAATATATACGTATTGCTGATCTGTGTCAGCTATTTTGTCATTAATGTATGCCACAGAACTGAGAGTGACATGTGCCTGCCTGTCTTGTGTATATGAGACATACACACTTGTGCAACACAGAATGGACAATGAATCATCTATGGAGCTTCATGTTATGATAATGATATTTAAGCATTAATGAATGGTGTTAATATTAGCAATGGTATCTGCTCATGCACAGGCAATGTGGACTGTCAATAGCAAGCAATACTTAATGCTCCAATGCAGGAAGAATAAAAATGATGATTTATGTGCATCAAGGCTGTATGTGGTTGTATATCATTTGTAAGTGTCAGTGCTGCAGTGCAGAGCTAACTGTCCAGAATGAAGGGGTCAGATAAGCACACTTTTCACTCCATTTCTCATGATTACATTAAACAAGTGCCATATAATGACATAATATAATGCAGTAGCAATATTTTTTGTTCCAAATCTCTTCCTAAAGCACAATGCAGGGAAGCATATTTGTGCCGATGCTGGCAAAGTGCTAGTGCATGCATGATGATACTTTGATGTGATGAAATGGGACTGTGAAGTACCAGTGTTTAATGATGTTCAGTGGTGCTCCACATGTTGTATTACACCTTTCCATGTTGGCTTCAAAGCTCATTCAAAAATTAAATATTCTACTTGCCAGCCCCATTTGTGCGGCATTAGCCTGTGATCAAACAGTTTTCTCTATTGAGGAAAAGAGTGAAAGACTTTAATTTGGTTTACCTTCTGTAGTGCAAGTAGGCTTAGTGGAAAAGCATGACCATCAGCACTCTGGACAGTACTTATCAGAAAAAAATCCATCTGTCAACCTTGCTTTCTCTGTGACACAAAGTGTAAAGTTTCTGAGCTAAATGAAATTTAGAATTGAAGCAGAGTTTGACTCTAGTAAGCAGATCATTTTATAACTCATGTCAGAATGTGATTATTATAGTAACTTTTTATTGTGACTTTAAGAATACCTAGAAATGGCTCAGGCTTCAAGGGAAATCATGTTAACTGTGTACAATGTGGTGCAAGGTGAACACTCAGCCGCATTTTCAATAACACCTGCACTGGCAATTAGCATCACATGGTACATTTGCTATTTGCCAGACCTCTCACAAATGCATCAAACAGAAGGTACTTAGACAGATACATAGGCAACTCACTCACAGGAAAGGCACTAATTAAAACAGGCAGTAAGAGTTTCACCTAATACTGGATTTGAACCATTGTCAAGTTGAAAAAATACGTTTACAGACTTATTTATTTATTTATATTTATTTATGCCAGGATGTTTTTTTCAGAGAGTAGTTTGGGCAGCTCCAAACCCGTTTTGGGGAGTACATATAAAAAAAAAAAAAACAAAAAAAAAAATAAAAAAAGTGTTACAATTTAATACACAGCAGGAAAGAAAAAACTAATCAGATATATAATTATATAATACAAAATAAACAATAGTAGGACAGAAAAATAAACATACTAAGTAAAATAAAAAAAAAAAAAAAACAAACTAACATGAGCAATACAAAAACAAAAAAAGCATAATACAAGAACAAATACAAAAGTAAGTAGAGTTAAGTAGGTAGGAATACATTAAGGACAGTTAAAGGTGTGAATAGAGAAAAGAGACTTCTACTAGTAGAGAGGTGTTGGTGGTGGGATGAAGAAAGAGTGGTGGTGGTTAGTAAAGAAAGAGACTTTGGTGGGAAGGAGTTTTTGCCTGGCGGATGGTTGGGTAAGAGGCTGTAGGATTGTAGAGTTTGAGAGAAGGTTATAGAGTTTAGGATATCATGCATTTAGTATTCATTAGAGGTGATTTAGAGAGGAAGGCAGAGGGAAGGGAGGGGGTTAGGGCTAGGTAAAAGGAATTAGTAAGGGTGTAAGGTTAGTTGTTTGTTTAGCAGGAGTTATTTGACTAGAGTTAGTTAGTGGATGGCTTATGAGGAGGGAGAGACTGTGGAGATGTGAAGCTAGTGGGAGAGTGGAGTATTTTTAGGCTTGAATTGCAATTATGTTTGAATTGAGTTATAGTGGGAGGGTTAAGGGGGGAAGAAGAGAAGGAAGGAGATAGAAGGAAGGGATAGAGAAGGGGTAGGATGAAGATTTTAGAGGTGAGTTTAAGTTTTAATGTGTTGAGTGTGTTTTGATTGTTTTTTTGTGTTTTTTTTGTTTGTTTGTTGGTTTTTTGGTTAAGTTTAATTTGGTTCTTGATTTGGTTTTGTTGGTTTTTGAGGTTTGACTTGGTTGAGTTGTAAGAATGTTTTTAGAGGTGTGTTGTTTTGACTTTAAATATGGAAATTAACTTTGATTTAGTTAATAAAGCATTATAATGTCTTTGGTTTTATTGGCTAGATGATAGCTTAGCATTGCTTGCATTTAGGTAAGTTTTTTGTAGTTAGTTTTAGTGTGAAGTAAGAGGCAGAGCCAATGATAGAGAAATCATGAGCGATAATAGAAAATATTGGATGATGGATGATGCTAAGTTTGGATTGATGAATAAGAGAGATTTTGAAGTATGGAGCCTTGTGGAACTCATGGAGGATAGGAAGAAGGAAGTAGGGATAGGAAGAAGTTTTTTTGCTAAGTTTTTTTTGATTTCTAGAGATGATGAGAGAGGTTAGATAAGAGGAGGAGGAGGTAGTAGAGAGTTGAGAAGTTAGTTTAAGAGCAGGTGTGTGAGATAGTATCAAGGCTTTGGAAAGAATATCAAAGAGGTGGAAACAATTGAGAGTCGGAGTCAGATTATTAACGATTTCAAGGAAGGAGAGAAGATTTTCACAGTCATATGATTAGGTTGATTAGGTCTGACTGTGTGCTGTGGGAGATTATATTATTGGTCTAGGAGGGAGGGAAGGAGTTGAAGTTACACACATTTTCATTTTTTGAAAAATGACATGATGGCTATGGGACAGAAGAAGTGGAAATTAATATTATAACCACACTTTGTGTGTTGTGGTATAATATAATAAGATTTCCAAATTTGGGGAACTATGCATTCTTGTAGGGAACGGTTAATTAAGATGCTAATGGTGCTAAGACTTGATCATTATTTGCACACCACAATAAGGAAATCATGTTTCAAATATGTCAAAATCACACCTTTGAAGGGACAGTGATAACATATTCTGCCAAAGGAAGATGTAGGTATTATTCTACTTCTACAAAGTAAATGCAATCTGAAAATGTCATAATGTGACATTTACATCCATCAACCTAATAAATAGTCAACAGTGCAATGGGGTGACAGAGAAGGGGTGAAGACAGAGACAGGTATACAGACTCCTATGAAAGGGTGGCATTATAGGTCATTAATGCACATCTTTATGGTGTGTCGTCAGTATTCATCTGTCATGTGTCCTCCGTATTCATCTGTCATGCTCTGTATCAGTAAATTGTGGCTCTGGGGATCAAGAAGTTGTAGGACAGGCAAAACCTAATGTAGACATGAGTACATTGAGGGTGGTTTACTAAATCTTCCTCATGGTCATGAATGTGTTCACAAATGCTTAACTTGATAAAAAAGTAAGATATGTGCTATGAAACATATCAGAAGTTCAACATCACAGTAAGAAAAAATGTGACATCCATTGGGAATCGAACCCTTAATGCTGTGGCCAAAATTGAATCTTTAGACAACTGATTTATAGTAACACTCAATAGAGGATGCTGCACTTGGCTCCATCCAATAGTCAAGCAACTGTTATAGTAACTGTTGTCAGTGATTTCCTGTAGTCTGCTTTTACTCTGCACTCTAATAGTGCAGCCTGTTTAAATATCTTTGCATGAGGAAAACTGTGCAACTGTGGGTGATGGCAACAACTTACCAGGTTTTCCCATAGGACATGAACAGCCATTTGCACTGATGGAAAAAATGAAGGCTTTCTTATGGATCATTTCTAACCATATGTGTTGTGTGTGATTCTGTTTTTTGACCAGATTAAACATGTGAAAATGGAGTTGACAGGAAAGTGGTGAAATGGAGGAGGGGAGGCAAGCAAAGGGGAGGACATGGGAGAAAAACTATAGTGGGAGAGAACCATAGCTATCTACTTCTTCACAACATAAAGGTAGAAGTGTATATAAAATTTGTTGAATTTTACTGTCACCGCACTAAGGGTAATTGTAAATAATTTTGTACAGCCAATTTTAACAACTCAAGTGTGTCAAGAAGACACATAGGTGAAGTGGAGAGCTATATATGGGTAGTTACAGTTTTTGTGGGACGGATGTCCATTCTTTTACTTTTTTTAATTTCAAAGGGAGAGGAATGTTGAGGAAGGGGCTTAGGAATGTGAGGGTCAGGCAGACAGGTTAGCTGAGGAAGTAGGTGCAGACATACAGGACAAGCAAGACAGACAGGGATGGTGCTGGATACAAATGGTTGGAGGACACCATGACTGCGGGTAAGTAGGAGACAGCTGAGGCACACTCACATCAATTCTGAGAACAGTGAGAATCTAGTCTTCACTCACAGAATTGCCATCACTATCTCCTGTATCAGTTTTTTTGTGTCAGTGCTCAGTGTGGCATTGTCTTGGCAATGTGACAAAGCACCTTTTCTACATGGCCAATTTGCACACTGATGCTCTTTCCATTATACCCTCCACCAGCCCTGCCCATTCTTGGTGGGTGACAAAATCACCATCTCCACTACCACTACCACTCCAAGAGGGTACCAGTGTACCAGTTGCTGGGGTAGAACTACATGATGCAGATGGGGAAGGTAGGGCAGGAGTTGTAGAGGCAGTGCTGATAGCTTGGGACCCTGAAGTCCTGGTGTCATGCTGCAACCTGTGGAAGGATGGTGAGCTCATCTGCCATGGTCTGTTTATCTATATGTGCTGTATGTCAGTTTTTGTTAGCAGAAATGTATGGAAACAGAACATTTTAAGCCATATAAAATATCCCCCCCCCCCAAAAAAAAAAAAATGAGAGAAAATGGGAGAGGTGATTCAAAAACAAAAGAGAGAATTAGATCCACAGCATATCACATGACTATATAATTTCAAAAAGTACAGTTATGGTTATCCAGTCTATTCACCTTTTCCACATCCAGGTATAATGAGAAGGTCTTACTTTGTTGTACCATTAACCAATTGCACTACTATGATATCATAAATGCAACTATTTATTACAATATTATTATATTGCATACAATTACAATACATATTAGGCTTATGGTAAGACCTGATGCATACAAACTCTGCCTATCTAAGGCAAGTTAACCTCTTTTGGTGCACCTCACAGTTCACTGCATGTCTTTAGCAGCTGCACAACACTGAAGAAGAGAAGAAAAGACATGAAAAACATATGGAATAACAGTCTTGGCTGAGTACTGTATTCTGTATCGTTTAATACAGATCGGTCAATATACTTATATAAATGAAGGCTGTCAGTAGTTCTAAACTTATCCTTCCACCACCTACGGAGGTCCTTCTTGTGCTGTTTCAGATCACAATAGTGGTGACAGGAATTGTCTCCAGCATATGTAATACCATTTACACTAGAGACAGCCTTAGCTAATCTGTTCCAAGCCTCAGTCTTATAGTAAGACCCAGTATAGTCCTCCAGCAGCAGCCTATGGCTGTAAAGCTTCATGAGGAGTGTCACAGAAGTTCTGGACTCTTCACCACCCCACCTCTGTGCTCTAAATTTAGTACAACTCTCTTTGAAATATGCTCATTACAGATAAACCACATTTACTATGAATAGAGATATATATCAGATTGTCTTGTATGTGCGTTGAGTTTAAGACATCTTGTGCAATGCATTCCCATGAAATAGTCATTATTACTGTTTGTGAACATTTGTCATAAAGATGAACTTTCATGAGCTGATTAATACAAGTTGGGGTATGATGCATACATACTTCACTACACATACTGCCCTAAACACAGTGCATTGTTAATTCACTATCAAAATTATCCTGCTTAAAAAATTGCACACACATTCAACTGTTTCATAAGTAAATCAGTTAAGAGATATGCTACTTAGAAAAATGTATCTAACAAAGCATTAATGACGCATTTTTAAATAAACATAATGATAGCCATTTTTATGTAGTGTTACCTTCCTAATCAAAGTGTTATTAGAAATTGACAGCTCTTGTAAAAATAAGTGTTATTGGGATTTGAACCATGAATCACCTCTGTTTTATCTCTAAAGTCAGTACACATCACTCATTTATTAGAAATACTGCACATTGGTGCCAAAACTATTTGCGCTAATGAATATAACAGAGATGAAATTGTTCACTCTGTCCTTCACTTGTGAGCCGTTTGCACTCTGCTAAGCAGTCCAGAAATTACAGTCAAAAAACATTACTCAGAACAAAACACAGGCCGCATTTTCACATCTGCTACAAGCACTCCAAGCAGCATGGGAAATTACAGTCAATAATAATTTAATATATTCATAACATTCAATAACTATTTACAATATTTACATTCAGCCTGACAAAAAGGATTCAGATAAAAACATTTGTAGTTATTATTTAGCTACAAATGTTTTTATCTGAATCCTTTTTTGTCAGGCCGAATGTAACTACTGTAAATAGTTATTGAATGTTATGAATGCATTAAATTATTGTGTTATTTCATCAAAATAAAAATCATTTGAGTAAAAAAAAAAAAAAAAAAAAAAAAAATTACTCACAACAAAACACAGTTGGCATTTTCACATCTGCTACAAGTACTCCAAGCAGCATTGTGTTTCAAGCTGGATTCACACCTTGTATCCTCTTGCCTACAACTCATTTCATTTAAGCTGTGTGCTACAGTAATACTCTGATGTGATGTAGACTTTCTTCTCTTACTGCTGTTCATAATGCTGTAGCAAAGCGCACCTGTGCTGCTGATGGCATGACAAATTAAATTTCTCAGTTTGTACCTTGGACAGTGGACTCTTGGACTCTTGTACACTGCCTTGAAATTCCACTACTCATCAGTGCGCCTTGCCAATACCCATGCAAATGAGGAGCAAAAACAAAAAAATAAAAGAAATTAAAAAACAAATATTGGGAAATAGCAATGAAAAGGCAAGATTGTGAATTTTCCTAGATGTGTGTGTTATAAATCAATCATATGTTCAGAAAATATAGATTATCTCTATCTGAAATCGAACTCTTAACTCAGTGCAATAACAGCACACGCCCACTCTTATGCTTTTTAGCCCTTTTTACCACCAGCAAAGGACTGGAAAGTATTCCTTTTATAATAATTACTTAATCTAGATCCATGGGATACTGCCAAATACTTTACACTAATAATAGCTCACGACATCTTAATGTCAGATTGCCATTACTGTCTGCTATTTCTTCTCTTTATTTTCTCAGCATATCTTTCTCATCTCAGATTAACTAGAGAAATGCAATGTCCTGGCCATTTATTTGCATCTTTGTTTCAATGTGTAATATAGCTGATCAGAATTTCAGACAGGTTTTAAGCACAGGATGGACAGTGTACTCTTTGTACAAGGATATCAATGTTATTAAGGTTGTTCTCATAGCTCTCAAGGTACTTACACCTTTTTATTGCAAGTGTAGTCTGAATGATACAAACACTTCTGCGACAGCCATCACTTCAGTATTCCTTGTTGCTGGAGTCAGAGAGGTCAATAGTAGTTGCAAGCCATTAGCAGCTAACAATTGTCATTGCTCCTTCTTGCAGTCTGAGAGTATGTGCATGCTACCTACACCATGTTTACATCCCCTACACCAAGTGATTTTTTTGGTATTCAAGAATGCTAATAATTTTACACCTCATTTGCATCTTCCCAATGCTCAGATGGCTGACTCTTCACTATAGAATGTAATGGTGTAGGTATGGAAGTGGAAGGAGGGGAGTCTGACTGGATACAGACAGAACATTGCAGCTAGTTACTTGGAGGAGATTGTTCTACAAATCACTGCACTATTTCATAAGTTATGTTTGCTGTCTGCACAAACTGCTTACATGTTCATATTTCGAATGTATTTCAATATGCAATGGAAAAGAGGATTTTGCAATGTATGCAATTTAAAAAATTACAGCTGATATACTGCACATATGGAAGTTCTTGCTGTGCTGTCCTTGGTTACTTCACAGTATTGTGTTGTCATTTGCTATTGCATGACTGCCTCATCTGTATGACTGACTTGTAGGATAGGGTAAGTGACACACTGGATCAGGCAGTGTCTGTGATGGTTCATCTGCTGAGGGAGAACTGACATCCAAATGTCTTTGATGTCATCCTTGGCCTACTGCACCCCCACCTCCCACCCAGTCAGAATGATGATGATAGGGTTACATATATGTCAGGTGCACAGAGTGGATAGGTACAAGACTGACAGTATGCAGGTAGTTCATTTTCTTACTCATTTGTTTGTATAATACAGGTTCCACACTTACCTTGACATTCTTCAGTTATGAGTCATGCACTTTGAGACTGTCTCTGTCTAATGTTATACATACACAGGGATTGCATGAGTAAGTAAAGTGTGTGGACATTGGATGGCATCACTGTTAATATCTGTATGTGCTTAGTTTGCTATTTATATTCATACACTGTTGAGTGTGTGTGCTATAATTTTCTCATAGTCGCTGAGTGTGTGCACAAACCTTTGAGTCTTAGATTGTGAGTGTATGTGTTTTATCCTTTGCTTCTTAGCCAGAGCAAGGACATATTGTGCATACCTACATCTGCCAGCTAACTCTGAAGCTGGAGGTTCACCTCTGAAGTGTCAGTTTACTTTTCTAGCCTGAATGTCTGTTTACCAAATTAAAGTAGTACAGTTGTCAGAGAACACATACTGTACCTTAAAGCTCTGACTCTGGTACATGCTGGAGGTGCTGGTCCTGCCTGTGGTCCATGAATATGTGGTCTTGACCCTTGCTGTCCCTATTGCAGTTGCTTCCTCAAATTGATATTGTGGAACATGGCACAGAATATGAGAGTATCTGCTCAGGTTTCTGGGTTGTACTAAAGGGTATCCTCTGATGTGTCTTTACAGTGGAACTGTGACATCAGAATGCCAAATATACACTCTATGATGTTTCTAGCTTGAGCATGGTCATTGTTGTAGCCTTCCTCTGTGGGTGTGTATGCAGTTTTGATGAGTGTCATGAACCACTGTTCTAGTGCATAACCTGCGTCAACCAAGAGACAGTCTCATGGACTAGCACCCCTACCAAACCTTGTTTACAGCTGTAAGGTGTGGCATATGTATGAGTCGTGATAACTGCCTGGGTTTCTAGCACAGTCATTGAGGATGATCCATTGGGCATTATAGACAACTTGTAGTTGACTGAGGGAAATCCCTTCCTGTTGATGTATGTTGCTCCTTGTTCATCATGTGGGGCTTTTATTTCTATGTGAGTGCAATCTATGGCTCCCAAGACTTCAGGGAAGTGCACTACAGCATAGAATTCCTGAACTGTTCTTGCTCTCTCCTGTGGTTTGTGCAGAAAATAAATGTATGCCCTTGCATACTGTAGCATTGCATTAACATATTGGTGAAATATTCTAGAGGCTGAGGCCTGTGACATCCCCAGTATAGCCCCTGTGGGTCTCTGAAATATACCAGTAGCTAATATACTTAATGCTACACATACCTTAGTTTTCATTGATATAGGTAGGCTGGCAGAGGTTGCAAAGTTTCTGTAGTGTTTCCCTACCAACCCTGTATTACTCTACTATTTCAATATCATGCAGTCCCTGATATGTTAATGCAGGTCTGCACACCTTTCTTCTCCTTGGACAAGGTCTGTCAGCAGCATCAGCAGCATAGATTTGAGCCTGTTGCACATACACATGCAAGTGAGCAGCAGCAACCCCTAACATTGCTTTTTTTCTAGGTGTGATGGTGGCCATATTCCAACAGGTTTTGATATTCATGGGAAAGGGCTACACCATCTCTTCATTGTTACTTTGTAGCTTCCTGAATGGATCTGCCATCTTGGATTGGTTAATTTGCCTGTAATTCAGCTGCTTATGCTTTCTTTAGCATACTATGCTGTTTACCTTTGTTTGGTGGGTCTACACAATGTTTATAGAGCTGTTTAATGAATGCAAAATAGCTCAACACATGCACAATGGCATAAGAATTAGCCATTCATGAATATGGCCCATGGTCTTTGTAAGATGAAGGTAAATCTAGATTTGTTGCAGATGGTTTCCATTTCTTTCAGGACAACCTGTTGTATTTTGAATATTTCCTGCCTTGCAGCAGCAGCTTTGAATTTAGTTGATTGGGAGAGTTATCTGCAAGATTTTAAAATATCCTCTCCTGGTTAAATTTTAAGATTTTTGTTATTGCTTAGTTTTTGAATAGAAATAGCCAGTCATATCATGTTTAGGCTAAGTGCACTGAGGAAGAGAGCATGCAGCTGGGGCATGAGCTTAATCATGACTAATTATTCATCCTGTTTGAGTTTTTCTTGTTTTGTTTGTGTACTGTGTTTAACAGAATGAGTAATATTGTATGTATGAGGCTTTTACTGCAGCATATCTAATATACACTTGTATACTTTGTTTAAATTGAACTGCCCAGGGGATCCTGGCTGCTTTTTAGGTTATCAGGGTTAAATGAACCAAAACCACATCACCATACCAGTTAAAGCGAAGGTGCAAATCTGCAAATGAGCTGTCCTTTGTGAGCTGACCTTTGTGGGGCTTGCTAACTTGAAGCGGTGCAGAGACTTAGTGTAAGACTGCTGCTAAATGTCAGTTAAGTATGTGTGTGCGGACATCTATGGGATTGTTTGTCTTGCGGGATATGTTTCTTTCACTGTAACACTTAACTGAATATGGCTGTTTTATAACAATCCAAACAGGATGCTAACACTGAACTAGTACGCAACCACAGAATAACTGATTTAGCATTGAGTAACCATGTACTGGCTTGGAGGTGGGCTCTCATTTTGGGACAAGGAAAATGACTGCAGGTGGTCAGGGCACCAATGATGCAGAGGGCAATGGTTTGGGATCTTAGAATACATTTGAAAAATCTGGCAACACACCTGTCAGTGACCCTGCAGATTATATCTATATGTATATATATATATATATATATATATATATATATATATACACACACACACACACACACACACACACACACACACACACACACACACACACACACACTGCATAACTGTGCTTCTCTGCCAGATTACTTTTCTATCCTGAATGCCTGTTTACCAAATTAAAGTAGTACAATTATCAGAGAACACACACTGTATCTAAAAGCTCTGACTCTGGTACGGCTTGCGGCTATGGCTTAAATATGACTTACTCTGAAAGGCACTATGGAAAAATGTTCTTACCTAATTATTTGTACTTTAGGATACATTTTGTTGGCTGGATGAAGGCTTAGAAAAATGGGTTTCAATTTTAGTCCTGAAACACTAAGACTGTATAGCCTTGTTGAAAGAGTACAACTCTTCCAACAAGTTAGAGTAATAAAGTCAACTGTTATATGCTTGTAAGAAACACAAATAAACATATCTTAATATAAGAGGCTTGGCAGACTGAGTTTTGCATGGCATATATCAGGCTTTTTTTACAATGTTACAATGTTATTAAAAAATAAACTCAAATACAATATTATTATTGGATATTCAAGAGACTTCCAACTGTTAACAATTATAGTTACATACATTCCCTTTTTACCATTAATCTGTCATCTTCTTAAATATGGTCAAACCATCTTCCCTTCTTGTGCTCATAGAAAAGGCATTTGACAATCTGCCAACCCTGTGGAGAGAAGGAGATATATAGTGTAGTCTTTATGTAGTCCTTATTGGGGGTAACACCATCAAATGGGAATTATTCCTGGCTCTCATATGATGGTGAGCATGCTCCACTCCTAGTGTAACAGCTAATGCTCACTGGTGCAACATATAAACATCAATGTTAAGTCCTCTCTTAGCAACATATAACCAATTGAAAACAAATCCAAAAGATTTTAGCCTTTCATTATAACAGACATACTTCACCCTTGTAATCTGTTTTATAAAAAAATCTTTGTACATTTTCCAATCTTTTTATTGCAAATACAAAATAACCTTTTACCTTTATATTTCTCCACATAGTAGCACAGCTGACCTTGTTTATAAGTCCTACTTAGATTTGGCTATGAGTCCTATATGGGTGTTATGGGTGTTAGAATCAGGCTGATCATGAGAATAAGGAACTACTGGGGAGGTAGAATCAGGGTGATCATGGAAAAAAGGCGCTACTGGGGATATGTTCTTATTTTTACACTTGCTTCCCAGGAAATAGCTGTAAGACATATTTTTGATTACAATATTGAGTTTATTAAGATTGCTATGGGGAGTTCAGCATGGAGGGGGAACCTGAAAAATCTTAGCTTGTTGGGCCGTGCAAGGGCAAAATTTTAATCAGCATGAGGGCCAGGCATGCACAATCTAACAGGGAATTCAGATATTATTTAGTGCATTACCTGTAGAGATGGAGTGTACATTAGTCATTCCTTTTTTTGTTCTTACAAGGAACTCTGTAACATTTAGCCTTTTAATGTATAGTGAGTACTTAAGCTGTCATACAAATCCAAATAATATTGCCCTTCATATTTGACAGAAAATGTTATCAAATCGCTGACCTTACGAGGAATTTTCCAGGCAATTTGAGAAATTAATGATAACAATGATTCTAGTGTCTGTGTTCAGTAAAATTCATTTAAATGTTATACACTAGGTCATAAAATAGCTTGGGCTAAGAGGCACTAGACGCATACCTCTCAACTGTACAGATTTTCGCAGAATGTCCAGATGTTTGCCACATATTTTTGGTGTGTTCCTCCTAAAATCTGTATTTTCTGGCAAATAGCTGAGGACTGAAGTCATTAAATAATGACAAACATTTGAGTTTAAGACTCCACATCCTTCAGAAAATTCATGCTAATGCAAAACCCATTATTCTATCAACTTTTTTAGTTTGTAAGAGCAATATTTAAAATCTGTCCCTATTTGTCCCCCCATCATTTTAGGATTTGTTCAGATGTTTTGCTCTAACAGGTTGAGAGGTATGAGAGAAATTGATATGAGCACCAATCATTTATGGAGCCGCTCTGTCCTTGGATTATCAATGCCCAGTTGGACAGAAATGAAACACAATTATTTAGTTATTTCCATCTGTTTACTGGGAAAGTTCACTTGGGTAAGCATGCGCCTTTTCAGTGGAGGTCCTGGGAGAAGATCTCCATGAGAAATAATAACAGTAGTACATGAAGAAAACACAAAAACTCAATAACATTTAGGAGCACTGCACACAAAGCTCCACAATAACTATTTACAGTAGTACTTATAAAACATCTTTGGTAACATTAGTAGCATTACATACAATGTGATGATGAATACAATGGATAATTATGAAATAAGTACATTTTGCAGCAACATAATCAGTACTGGGTGCACTTAAGTAGGAGTACTTAGGTTAGCGTCTTCTGTGTGGAGACATGCGTGAATGGGCGTACCTTCATTGATGATTGTGCATCAGGGCCAGCAACTCAGTATGTAAAAATCTACTTCATAGGTTCATAGGTTCATAGGTTCATACTAGACTATCTGCCCAAGGGCATTTATAAGCCTAGCCCATAGTTATGTGGCTTTCGCCACCCCTTTAGTTTGAATAAAAACTATGTCTATCATTTTGCTGTGCCTCTGTCAAGCAGCGACACTGAAGTAATCCCTGGGGTATATCTGCGATCTCCCATCCATTGGTCAAGATTCCTCTTGAACAAGGCCAGCGAGGTGCTCTGCCTCACATGTACCGGGATTTTGTTCCACAGCATAGGGAGTCTCTGGGTGATGAATCTGTCCCTCCAGCACGTTCTATTTATAACCGTGTCAAGGTTTAAGTCTCCTGCCCTTGTGGTTCTGAGGGATCTAGATTTTTTGAGGTGAAGCATATTCATCAAATCTGGGTTTGACATGGCCTTATATGTCAGGCACAGGTCACCTCTGAGCAAGCGGTATGAGACTGAATAGAGCTGGAGTTCTTTCAGTCGGGCAGCATAAGACATATTTTTGAGACCCTTTATCCTTTTGGTGAGGAACTTTTGGGGCCTTTCAAGCTGCAGCAGGTGTCTGGTCAGATACATTCGAACGGGCATTGTACTCAATCATAGGTCTAATAAGTGATGAGTACAGGGGACGATGACCTCCCTTGATCTAGATGTGAATCCCTTCATGATCAGGTGGGTGATATAGAAGGTTTTCCTAACTACTTTAGCAACATGAGTGTCAAACGAAAGGCTACTGTCAACCTGGGTCCCCAGATCTCTGATGACTTTTTCTGTGCTCAGTGGATTGCCACCTATATGGTAGCTAGGGTTAACCTTGTTTTTCCCGAAGGGTATGACTATGCATTTTTGGCGCTTAACTTCAGGCCATGGCTCTGGCACCAGTTATCCATTTCTGTGAGGCCCTTCTGGAGGATATCTATGTCAGAGGTGGCCCAGTTTGCAGTCATCTGCAAACTTTGTCAGCCATAACCCTCCTGTGTTTGCTTGTACTTCAGAAAAGTAGATGCTGAACAAGAGTGGACCCAGGACTGAGCCCTGTGGGACACCACTTGTGACAGGCTTTGAGTCTGACATGGCTCCAGCAACTCTGACCCTGTGGGTTCTGTCACTTAGCCAGTTTGCAACCCATCTTGTGATGTATGGGTTTACATTCAAGCTGATGAGTTTTTCGATGATACCTGAGTGGGGTATTGTGTCGAAGGCCTTTGCCAGGTCGAGGTAGGCTGTATGGACTGCCTTTCCCTCATCAATGGCGTTGGTGACTGTCTCGAAAAAGTCAACCAAGTTTAAGAGGCAGGATCTGCCTTTGACAAAGCCAAACTGAGTTGGATCCAAAGTCTGCAAGTTCCCTATGTCTTTATTTATGAGTTCCGTTATGATCCTCTCCATGGCTTTGCAGATAAGGCTTGTCAAGCTAATGGGGCGGTAATTTCCAGGGTCTGTGGAGGCACCGCCCTTATGAAGTGGGACCACAGTCGCCTTGCGCCACTCCTTGGGTACGTATCCTGAGGTGAGGCTAAGATTAAACAGCTGTCCTAACTGTGGGTTTAATTCCTCGTTGAGTTCATGAAGCACACAGCCGGGGACACCATCCGGTCCCATGGATGCTGTGTTTTTTGCCTTAGTGAGGGCAGTTCTCACCTGGGCGTTGGAGATGTTTGGGGGGATACAATCGTCTGGAATAGATATCTCTGGTTTTGGGGGGGGGGGAAGTTTGCACTGAACCTGTCAGCCAGTATGTTGGCAATGTGTGTAGGTTCAGTAATTTTCACATCATTTTGAACTAATTCTGAGCATATCTGGGAGTTTCCTCCTAGGTTTCTAACATAGCTAAAGAAGGCCTTATGATTCTCTTTAGAGTCCTTGGCGATTTTTCTCTCAAAATTTGCCTTGGATGATTTTATGAGAGCTCTTAGTTTTTACTTATAATGATCAAAGGTGTCTTACCTTTCAAGGATTTTGCTCTATCTTGTAGTAGCTTCCTCCTTTTGTTGTAGAGCTTGTTTATGGCTGGGGTCCACCAGACTGGACGCTTGCCTTTGGTACAGAGAGTCTTAGTTTTGTTTGGGATTGCCTGATCCATGCAGTCCTGTAGGTGCTGGTAGAAGGCATTTGTAAGTGATTCAGCGGTTTGAGTAATGTTTACCACTGGCTCAGGGGCCTTAAAGGAGACCACACTAGTTTT
This sequence comes from Protopterus annectens, assembly GCF_019279795.1. Lineage (NCBI taxonomy): Eukaryota > Metazoa > Chordata > Ceratodontiformes > Protopteridae > Protopterus > Protopterus annectens. Next base: position 1,551,690,657 of record NC_056728.1, read on the forward strand.
TAGAAGTGTGAAATCGGCTTTTGAGAAGTTTTTCACTGTGGTCTTTTTTGTTTCAGGTGGGGGCGGGATGAGGACTGCCAATCATTAGCGGACCGGAGGTCTGCTGTGGCAACCCCTAACTGGGAAAAGCCGAAAGACACAACAACAACAACAACAACAACTTTAGGTTAGATATAATTATATGTATTTGTTTGTCATAAGGAGAGTAGAAGACAGAAAAAGAAGAGAAAATACAAAGTCACTGACATGTATGTGTACATATTAGAGGTAATTTAGTAATAATTTAGCCTGGACAATAGCACAGGCATAGCCAGGAGTCAAGCCATCAAGCAGAACACTTTTAATTTATCTTTGAAGATATGTGCATTGTTAAGGAGTCTGTTTGGAGATGGACTAGAGTTCCAGGATTTTGAGATACATTTAGAATAAACAGCATTTCCTGTTTTGTTGTGAAATTTGTGACTTGAGATGAGATGTTTGTGAGCAGAGTGGAGAGCTGTATTGGTGGAGTTTAGATGCAGTATATTTCTTAGGCCAGGACATTTCTCATGGTGTATGATTAATCTGTGTGCAAATTAAAGCTGAGAGTAGATGAGAGGTTGAGATAGTTCAGACCAATTCAGGCACCTGAGGGCAGTATGTTTTTTTTTTATGGAAATTTGACTATTTCATTATAATATTAATCTGGTTTAGTTGTCAGGGTTGACTTGAGGTTGGTAAAAATAGTTGAGGCAACAGAAAAGTAGGGAGCTGGTGGGTGGAAATTAATATTATTGATGGCCTTCAGATGGTCATTATACACATCTAGACCCCAAAAGCAAAGGCACATTGCTCAAAGTCTTGAAATTCATTTATAAATAATGATAACTGCCTTTTCATTGGTATTTGTGTTGCTGAAAACCCACAAAAACCCAAGTTCAAATTGCCAACATATTTCAATGCTAAATGTTATGAGTCCAGAAATAATAAAGCTATGTAGTCCAATGAGTTGCATTCTCTTACAAGACAATTAATCATATAAGATACAGTGGGGATTATAGTCAGTCATCAGGTCAAGGAAAATGTCACAAGTACTTTATTTATTTTTTAATATGAAGAAGTACGGAAGGACATGAATGCTTTTTTTGGACATGGGATGGGGAAACTTTTGACATGGTCTCCTGGTTATACTTATTTGAAATGATTGGCAGATTTAGCTTCCCTGATGAATTTGTTTCAGGATGAAATCTATTTTAAAGTCTCAAAAGTGTGTTTTGAGTTCCTATACCTCTACATGTTGATTTTCAGAGAAGTCGAAGACTAGGCCAACCCCTGCAAAATAAGTAGTGCTATCTTTGGTTATTCCTCAGGCTGATACATACTAGAGCCCCTGGAATAACACCAGCTAGTAAGACAATTGTTTTAACCATTTGTCTTTTCTTTATACATAGGCATAATTTTTGGTGAAGGATGGATTTTGGGACAGGAGTCTTATCTGTATCCTTTCTATGCCTTGAAGGTTCCAATATGTCTCTGTTTATGTCCCTCAGGGTTTTGTGCTTCAGGTCATTAACTCCCACATGGATTATTGACATGTTGCAGTCCTACTTGTGTCAGAGTAAAGGTCTTGTTAGGCCTTATAATATTTTTCATCTTGGCACTTGAGCAACAGCTGACAGTAAACCTAACATTGATCAGCTTGCTGAGTGTGAAGTCTGAATGCCTGACAGTTGAGTCACCATTCACTCATACATTTTATTGGAAGTGGGCTTAGCATTTTTATCAGAAAACAGCACATCATTATTTAATTGGGAGCAGTTTTAATGTGGTAGATGAGTATGCATAAGGGAATTGAGTACTTTCCATTAAGGCCTGCTCTAAAAAGTTCTAAGAGGCTCTGGCATTTTTATAATGGATCCAGTGTATGCCATTTTAGTGTGCTCTGATGCGCGGATGTGACTGTGTGATACCCACTACTTATTGTTGTTTTGTGTCTGCTAGAAAGAACAACAATGATAAGTGAGAGTAGCCACAATTCCCCTTTCAGTGATTTTATGACACCCACATTCTTTCACATACCACACGTACATTAAAGATATATCACTCTTTTCCAGCTGCTACTCAGTACCAATTTATATTTATATTTTACCAATTTGGGTTTGTAAAAGGCAGATCATGTCTCCTAAACCTGATAGACTTCTTTGAAGTAGTCAACAAGGCCATGGATGAGGGTAAAGTGGTTCACACAGCCTATCTAGAGCTCGGCAAGGCGTTTAACACCATCCCCCACTCTGGAATATAGATAAACTCACTAAACTAGGTATAAATCCCTATGTCACAAGATGGGTTGCCAGCTGGCTTACTGAAAGAACCCACACTGTGAAAGTAGCAGACTCCAACTCAGACTTCAGACCAGTGAAAAGTGGAGTACCACAGTGTTCAGTCCTGGGTCCTCTCCTGTTTGGTATCTACTTCTCTGAAGTACAGGCTAACACAGAAGGTCTTTGGCTAACTAAATTCACAGATGACTGCAAACTAGGAGCCATAATTGAAACTTCTAACGATGTGGACATCCTACAAAAGGGCCTCACTGAGACAGATGCCTGATGTCAAAGACATGGTCTCAACCTCAATGCCAAAAAGTGCATTGTCATCCCCTTTGGTAAAAATTCTGTACCCATGAACTACCACATAGGCGGTAGTCTACTTAACACCAAAAGTGTGATAAGAGACCTTGGGACACAGGTGGACAGTAGTCTCTCCTTTGATAATCACATTGCCAAAGTGGTCAGGAAATCCTTATACGTGGCACACCTCATCACAAAAGGTTTCTCATCCAGAAAAAAGAGGTCATTGTTCCCCTCTCCTCATCACTCATTAGACCCATTATAGAGTACAACTCCCCTTTTGGTATGTACCTCACAAGACATCTACAACAACTGGAAAGGCCGCAAAAGTACCTCACAAAGAGGATTACTGGCCTCAAACAGATGCCTTATGCAGACCGTCTCAAAAAACACCAGCTTTACTCCGTCGCATATCGCCTACTCAGAGGTGATCTCTGCCCTACATATAAAGCTATGTCAAACCCAGAGCTGGTGGACATGCTCCACTTAAAGAAATCCCAATCCCTCCGAGCTACCCGCTCTAGGGACCTAAACCTTGTCACCACAATAAACAGAACATGCTGGAGGCATAGATTCCTGTCCCAGAGACTTTTCATACTCTGGAACAGACTACCTATCTATGTCAAACAGAGCTCCTCATTATCACTCTTCAAGAAAATTCTTGATGATTGGATGGGTAATAGGAAATTCACCCTGGGGATCACTTCTGTGGTTCTGCTTGACAGGGGCACAGGAAAATCATTTTCTTGGGTGGCAAAAGCCAGGGTACATTTTTGGCTAGGCTTGTATAGGCCCTAGGGCCAATAGCCTAGTACCTACCTATGAATCTATGAATTTACTGCTATGCTAAATTAAGAGCCTAACATCACATCTTTCCTCACAATAACCCCAACTCATCTACAATCAAATGACTTTAAACATACTTCCTCTTTTTTGTATAAACTAAACGCTATTAGCTATCCAGTACTGACCATCCACCCCACCCACAGTATGTCCACACCTGCTTCTCATATTTCAGCATTACTCAGCTACTTCCCCTTCTATCATTCTAACTTTAATTTACTATGTTGCAAATATCTACCTTACTGCTTCAGTGTCCAACCATCATTATGAACCTCACCTTCTCTTCTCCATCCCCAAAGCAAACCAACACCTTCCCATACTTCCATCACTTCCTACCCCACTATGTAACTACAATCAACATTCTCTCAAACAACTAACATGTGATCTTTGCACATTATATGGTGAAGCACTTTTTATTACTACTACTTTTGCACTCCACAGGCCTGAAGTGAAAACAACATCATACATCTCCAACATCTGCAATTTTACGTTATTTTATACCATCAAAGATTATTTCCTACTCACGCCACCACTCACATAAACAAATTCCTGCTACATCACATTGCACCCTACTAATGCCTGTTCACTCTTTCCATCCACAGCTACTCGCAAAACACCTGCATACTTGTCAGTTAACCCTTCACATACTTAACTCTCCAAAAGCTTCAAAGAAATCTTAAATTCACTCCTATCATTTTAATACTTGTCATGAGAGGAACAATTGCATTTACTCTTGTCCTAGTTTTCTCTCCTACTTCCTAATAAATATCAAAAGCCTGTGAAATAAAACTGACCAGTAAATGCTTGCATCTCACAATACAACCCAGACATTTTAGCTATTACAGAATCCTGGATTAAAGCTGACAACCCCCATATAACATTTCTTCCCTGATTACAACTACTACTTAGAAGCTAGACCAAAATTAAGGAATGAAGAAAAAGTCTACTACTCTTCAAAAGGAAAACACGTAATGCAGAGCTTATACCTCAAGCTAATCCAATCTTAGACTTTACTCAAATTAGCTAATAATCAACCCTTTTCAATAACAGGAAACCTTTTTATCATACAGTAGCCAACTCATCCCTTCCATCAACCTTAGAACAAATTCAAAAATTGTATACATAGTATTCCCTCCTCCACTAATAACCCCAAATGAATTCATATTACTCAGTAACTTTGGTCTGAACCCACTCAGCCTAAATAACAATGATATGATTGGCCAACTAGGTAACCTCATCCTTAAATAACTTGAACAACAACCTACCTGGCCCAACCTAAAATCAAACAATCGCTCATTACTTGATCTAGTAATCACTAATCTCTGATATCACTATCCACCTACTTATCCATCAGTGACCACTGTTCAGTTAGTGTTTTCCTACATCACACCTATCAAACGAATTCTTCCTAAATGAATCTCTTTTATGGATAGAACTGATTCCATCTTCAGTATACTCAAAGCAATCATCTCTGCACTTCACTGTTCATTCTTCTAAAATACAGAAGCTTTCATCAAATCTACAAAAACCTCCATGATACACACTTTGCTATAATATCCATATTACACAAGTCAGAAAGGAATAACTGATTTATTAGTAGGGTAAAATCTCTACTAAAACTCAGAGATGAAGCCTGGTACCTTTGCAAGTACAATCCAACCTCATATACAAGAAAACACTTTGTCTGAATCAGAAGCCTGCCAAAGCAAGTTATAACTTGTCATAAAAGCCATTGAATGATAAAAATGTCTCCATTTAATACAGCAAACAGTGCTTGAAAGAGGTAAACCGTCTAAAAGGGAAAAATCTCTCCAAAATCCTCAAAGACTACTACAGTTAAGCCCTCCCAATGATTTTCTCACAGAAGTTCGCAGATCCTCTGCTACTAACATATATTCACAGATTCATAGATATTCCAAGGTCACTGAGTCCTATGTCATTCTACCCTTGTTAGTACCCTTCCTTAGGCTTCACCTGCTTTCTGCAGGAGGTCCAAGCTTGTCAATCCCAGAGTAGATTTTGGATATCCATCCAGTCATCTAGTTTATGTTTAAAGGAAAAAAGAATAACACATGGCTTAAAATGCAACAGAAGTTTATTCTAGATGTTTTGGAGATGCAAGGTTGTAAACATGTCCATCGACTGTGTTTTATTTTTCTTTTGGTGAAGATTTAGGCCCCTGGTTCTAGTACTGGTGAAGATGTTGGACTTTTGGAGAAACAGGAAGTCCAGGACAATGGCATCTCTAATGGTATGGTAAGCGATCAGAGATTTCCTCTCAAAAGTCTATAAGACACTGAATAAAAGAATAGAGTTTCTAGCCTGTCCTGACCTTTTGAGTTAAGAACCTTTGAAGGTCTCTCTAATTGTTTGATATGCTTAGTGAGGTACATCCTAAATGGGATGCTGTCTTCGGTACTGAGTATAATGGAGTGATTACATCTTTAGATCTTGATGATATTTCTCTGACAGATATCTTGACAAAATAAAATGATTTTCTGATAACTGTTGTCACATGAGGGTCAAGAGAGGGAGCTATCAACACAATCACCTAGGTCTCTGGTACATTTTCATTTTGTAGTGGTTTGCTGTCTATATAGTATGATGACTATAGATTTTTTTGTCTTACCAAAAATGACAGTACTACACATTGTAGCAGTGTTTGAGCCCATTGTAGTACATCAAGAATTTACTATAGAGAATTCATTCTGGGTGGTTTGGTTGTCAAGGTAACTTAACAGCAACCCCAGTTTGCAATCTTCTGCAAACATTGTTTGCCAAAGGTGTTGTATCTTTAATTATAGCTCTGAAAAGCAAATACAAAAAGGAAAGGTTCCATACTGACCCTTGCTGAGAAACCTTTAGCTCACACTGTGCGGTTTATGTTTTTCAGCAAGTCTCTTATTCATCTTAAAATATACTGGTGAATTTTTAAAGCATTTAATTTTATATGAAGCCAACTTGGGGGATGGTATAAAAGGCCGGGTCAGATCAATATATCCATTTAACAATCCTCAACCTCCCCCCTACATCCCCTTATTGCACTTCAAATATATTAAAACTAAAGAAATTCAACACCTGCTGGAATAAATAAAACTTGATGACCTTCATCAGTGTTCCATTTATCCCTGTAGAGACTTCAAGTTATCACGTCTCCAAAATAAATACACTCTTTTCTTAACACAAAACACCATGTCAAATATATAAACATTTGCTATAATAAAGTCACTTCTCAAAAAAAAAAAAAGAAAAAGAAAAAAAAAACACCATACTATGTTAATTCTGCGCAAATTCCATTTGAAAATATTTGAAAACCTCCTTTCTTCCCAACTCACAAAATCTATAAACAATTAAAATCTCCAGTCATTCAACAAACACAACTTCTAATCAGGTCGTAGCACACAAATAGCATTATGGATTACTATGGATGATATCCTCTGGCATTGAAAGGAGAGGCTCAGAAACAGCATTTTATAGATCATATAATGGGACCTCTCCTGTTTGGCTTCTACTTTTCTGAAGTAAAAGCCAATACCCAGTGGGTCTGGCTGACTAAATTTGCAGAAGACTGCAAGCTAGGAGCAGTCATTGAATCCCCAAATGACATAGCCATCCTGCAGGAAGGTTTGTGTTAAATAAATAACTGGTGCCAAAGTCATGGACTGAAACTCAATGCCAAAAATGCATTATTGTATCATTTTGGAAGTCACCTACCCCTGGGAACTACCATATGGACAATACGCCAATAAGAGTTGACCCAGTTGTACATGATTTTTGGAACTTATTTGGACAGTGGCCTAACTTTTGACCAATGTGTTTCTATTGTTGTAAGAACATCCTTATATATTGCACAACTTATAAACAAAGGGATTGTGTCTAAATCTAGGGATTTCATTGTCCACTTTACTCAGCCCTCATTAGGCTAACCATGAATATAATGCCCCCTTTGGCATGTATCTGTTCAGACATATGCAATGATTGGAACTCCCACACAAATACCTTACTAAAAGGATACAAGGCCTAAATAACATGTCCTGCATATACCGACTCAAAGCCCTGTCACCATACTTGGTATCCTACGGATTATTAAGAAGTGACCTGTGTCTGGCATACAAGGCATCCTCTGACCCATTACTATGGATTTACTGAAAATCAGTAATTCAAATGTCATGAGAAATACTCAGTCTAGGGATCTAAACCTCTTCTGAAAAATCAACAAAGCAGTTTGTAGGGACAGGTATATCTTGCAGACGATACTGCTGTTGTGGAACCGACTCCCCTTCCACATAAAGTAAAGTTCATCCATGTCCATTTTCAAGCACAACGTAGATCTATGGATGGAAAACAGAAAATTTACCCCAAGACTGCTCAATGTACTACTCATGGACAGAGGCAGATCATAAATGCTTTATCCCATGCACAGTTCCCTCAAATTACCTATGGTATGATCCCAGTTCTTCTTATAAGGGGTAAGATATATTTATCAACCATGGAATATGAAAGGCCAATCTATAAATAAATGAGATAGGTTATTTCAAGCACAAACAAGGAAATTGGCTAGGCTTAAAATGACCTGCAAGGGAAGCTAGTCTAATACTTGGGTCTATATCACGTTGTCGAACTGTTCAAAGTTTGAACATCATATGGCTGACACCATAAGATTGAACGTTTAAAAGTTCGAATGTTTCAACGGAGATCTCCATACAGTGTGGAATGGGAAGATTTCCCTTTTCTGCACTGTAGTGCAATCTCAGAGTTGGTATATTTTAAGATCGGGGGATTTGGGGGGCACAGTCCCCACATGGGGGGTGCAGGGTGGCTTCCCCCCCCCCCCTGCTTAAACCATTCAGATATTTTTTTCTTTGATTGATTTATTTTTATTACATTTTTGAACTTTTAAAAGTTTGATCATATGGTGTTGACCATATGACATTCAAACTTTTAAAAGTTCGATTATGTAATATAGACGCTAATACTTAACTATTAATCAAGGCATTCAACCTCATGTATCACACAATCCTTTTAAGTTATCTACTTGAAATAGGCATTCACCTTAATGCCATTCCTTGGTTTCAAAATTATCAGTCAAGACGTCAATTTGGTGTCAAAGTCAAATTCTCACTGTCACCCAGACCCCCTTCAATAAAGGTGTATAATGATGCTTAATACTAAACTCTCTCCTGTTCTCTGTCTATATAGACAAACTGTACTTTGATCTGCCTTCACTTCTCATATTATTTTACAATTATATCATGGCTTTATTCAGTGTAAGTCATTCCTTCACAGTGCTGGAAAAAGGACTTCAATCAAACTTCCTCTCCTTTATCCAACAGATCAATAATTAAATAGATCTAATTAAACATTTCTAACAAAATTTATATTATTCAGCACCAAGCACAAGTTCAATAAAACATATTCACTTTACTAAATCTTTGGTCACCACAGAAAATACAAACTCTTTTAAAATCTGGGTCTCTGGCTAGAACATTCTTAACTCCAGTCTTAGTCTAGACTATATAAGGAAAAATATCAATCTAATCCTGTTGTAGGCCAAAGATATCTCCTCCTTCTTTCTCTCCAAGGCCTCTAGAAATGTAACAGGCAAAGGCACTCTTCTCTCTCAACTGTAATATGATCTGCCCTTAATGGTGTCTACTTCAAAAAGAAACTGTATACACATTCAACTAATCACCATTAAAATGTGGAGATTTATCACTCTCTCCTCAATACATGGGCAGCACTGCAAAACATTAGGAAAAGTAAAATGGCTGCGCTGCTTCAGTGGTATAGGAGGATAAAGCCACGACTATGGCTCAGCTGACCTTGATTCGATTATCAGCTCAGGTGACTGAAGGAGTGGTGGGGGTGGGTGAGTGTGCCCATCCTTTGGGCATGTGTGGTTACATGTGGGCTGCTCATAGCAATCATGGGGTGGGGGGGCTGGGGAAATCTCATTTGGGGCATTGTCTAAAGCAAAGAAAGAGAGGTGGGTTTAGCTGATCTACTGCAGAGGCAGGATGATATTTCAGATTTGCCTATTGCATCACTGCTCCTCTAAAACAGCCATAAAGTCCCCAATGGGAGTGGGCAGTAATCAGACCGAAAAAGTAAGCCTCTGGGCTAATGCTAGTGCCAAGAACCATACAATGCCCTTGGGCGTCAAGACCAGCCCAGCTAAATCAGATTTAGGCAAGTCGGAGTTTGTCTGTAGAATATAGAGAAACTGGCAGACCAAGCATGCATGGACAAGGGGCACTGTTTAGGAAGGCCATAATATGATAGTGCCATCACTCTGGCTACATTGCCAACAATCTTTTGTGCCCTCATTCTCATTTTGAACTTAGCTTCTTTATGCTCATCCTAAGGAATTTCTCACTCAGTTGTCACATTAACACTAGTATATAATTGTGCAGATTAGTTTTCTGTAACCTATGCACAGCCATACTTAACGTTTTGTTACTATTCATTTTGCTCTTCTTACATAGTGCATCTCATTGTACTTGTGATTTGCATTGTTCTATGTTTTCTCCCAGACTGAGACTAAAATAGTTGATTTCTTATTGATATGCTACCCTGGTTAACAAATTCAAATAAATAAATCCTTATATTTTCCTTTTTTTCAATGACTGTCCATTGCACCATGGTATCCTTTATTATTTTTATCCACAGTTGTCTCACATTCAATGCAGTGAACAGGAGCAGTGCTTCCTTTTTATTTATTTGTTTTTTGTATTATCATTTTTTTCATCATAAACCGCAGTTACCTGGTCCATCTTTATGAGCATTATTATTTTTTTTAATTTGGCAAAGACAATAAGAAACAGAGGTGATTCTCTAAATCTAGATATCTGGTATAGGACTAGAACCCACACATACCTGATCTTCCAGCATTAAAGACCACTGTGCTAACTGTTGGGTTAGTGGCACTGATCCTTCCTTGAGACTAAATGAATCTGACTTTGAACTACTAGGCAAAGTTCAAATAGCAGTTTGTATCCTGGATTCTGTGTGTTAAAGTGACACCTAAATTACATTACATTAACGTTCTCCCCTTTCCTGATTAAAATGTGTCTTTCACATAGTGTCCTCTACACATACACTGATCTTGACTTTTTTCAACAGTTCCCCTTGCATCTTTTCCACTCCTGTTTTGTTCACCTTTTTTCTGCTTTGTATGTATTTATTTTTATTAATTGTTATTAATGGGGACACCTTCCATTTTTTACTATCTGCTAGAAGATGCTGCCTGTTGATCTCCAGAGTGCCATATGCCCAGTATGGCTGATACACTAGCAAGTATGCCCTTTGTGCTACTGACTACCCAGAAGTTTGTTTCCTTTAATCCTCTGCCATCCACAAGATGACAGGATTCCCTTTGGCACATGTAACACAATGTGCTGTCAGTAAGTCCATTGTACTGACATGCCTGATTACTGTGCATGTTAAATAAAGACAGTTGGCAAGTGACTGTTCCCTTACAGTCTACAGGCTGCCAAAGCTTCATATACTGCACATTGATTCTGTGCTTGGACTGGGATGTTAGCCTGTTGCTTTCTACAAAACAATGCCTTTCAAACCATCCAATGGAAATTCCATGTATTTATTTTACCCTTACAATGAAACATTACCACATTAGAATTGATTTCCTCATGGAACCAAGAGGGAGAAGGTGGAGGAAATAACTAGTGTGGAAGATAAGTGGCAGAAGTATGGACACCTACTGTAATCAACATCTACAGAAAGCATTCTGTAATATTTAGCTCCCACTCTACATACAGTCTGTAATATTTAGCTCCCACTCTACATACATTCTGTAATATTTAGCTCCCACTCTACATACATTCTGTAATATTTAGCTCCCACTCTACATACATTCTGTAATATTTAGCTCCCACTCTACATACATTCTGTAATATTTAGCTCCCACTCTACATAAAGCATTCTCTATTATTTAGCTCCCACTACTTCAAATACAGTCTTAGCAATCTTGTACTCTGCACTATGAAGCCAAACATGAGCTGGTCTATCCCATATGTGTCTAGCGACAATAGATTACCTATAGCATGGCTGTCATGTGATACTGTAAATGCACTCCAACAACTAAGCTTAGTTGGTAAAAAGATTTGCTAATCATATGTTTATGACTCAGTCTTATAAAATCCTTGACATATACAATAAATATCAACCTGCATCTTTGTGGCCCCCATCTTATAAAACTCAGTTGCCAGGTTCTGGGTAAAACTCAGGGCCCTTATACTTGCATAGACATTAAAAATTAGTTCAGATGCATGGACTGACATTTTCTTAACAAATGCTCTAATTGTTCTTCAGATGAATTACAGGCATTAAGAGGCATGACTATGAATAGCAATGCCACTTATTTTTCTTATTCAAGGCTATTTTACTTTACAACAAGGAGTAAGATCTGTAATGTTAGGCAATGTTATAAAAGAGGTAGTTTTGCTTTTTATGTGTAATAACATGGCACATGATATAGAGGGAGTGGAAGAATATTTTTAAAATGAATTTGTCTTTGCAGAGGTGTTTGTCATATGAAACTATTAAATGTTCTAGATTGTATGCTGACTTAAAGTATACAAATATTAAATTGCATTCTTCCATGAAGCTAATATTGTCTGTGAAGAGATTTTTTTTATTTATTTACTTATTTTTGGAGTGGGGAATTATTTCTAACTTTAGAGATAATGGGTTATGTTTATTATCATTGCTCAGAAGCAAAAAATGTCTGGCATCAAGGGTGAAATTTTAAACAGTTTAATGTCGCAGCTCCAAAATAAAGATGAAAATAAACAGCAGACTGGTTTTGGCCAAAAAATTAGCCTTCCTCAGTGCTATAACAATAACGAGCGCACACATAAATTTAAATAGCAAGCCTAATGACAAAATAGCATCTCATTGGATAATTAATTAACCTCATTCAGGCCAGGTTTAAACAGACCTCCCAACCTGATAATCCAACTGGATTCTTTTTTATTTAACATAGTATGTCAACCAAGTTTATACATTCTATTTCCTGTGATCCTATCAATAATGATAAATTTAAATTGAGCAGTAGTGTGGGTCATAGTGTGTTAAAATAATGAGCTTGACATCCTTTTATTTCTTATATCACTGACGTGCTCAGAAATGTAAACCTTCAGAGACCTAGATGTTTGCCCAACAATAAAAATCAGAGCAGGAACAAGTAGCCAGATATATGACCCAGTGAGTGCCACAGTTCCCAAAACATAAAATATCATAAACCTTAGAAGTGTTGCTGCTGGTGAATGCTTTGCTCTTTAGTACATGCATACAGGCTGAATAGTGGCTGCAGGGAATGCACTCCACAATTTGTCCCCAAATAAAGTGACCTGCTGTGTATTGGAGGGCATCTTGTGTTTGTAATGATTAAAATATGAGCCCAGCATTGAACCCCTGCTATATGAGAAAAGACATTTGATGTTATGCCCAAATGTGGTAGCAAGACGAACTGGCTCAATTGAATTACTGCCCTTGGAAATTTATTGTAACAAGGAATATCTGGGTTGTTGTGAAGCAAATTGACTCGCCTCATTTATATTATGAATATCATATCCTCTCTGAAGGAATCTGTTTTTCAAATCTTGTTGAGAAAAATCATAAGAGTTTTCAGAAGAACAAATGCATCTTATCCTTAGAAATTGGGATTTGCGGATGTTGTGGATGATGTGTCGAGAGTGATGAGTAGTGGCATAGAGTAATGTGTTATATTGAGGATGTTTATGAAATACTTCAGTCCTGAGTATGTGATCAACCTCTTTAGTGATGGTCACATCCAAAAATGTAATTTGGTTGATGTCAAAATTTAATGTAATTGGATGCCCCACTTGTTCTCATTGAGGTACTGTACAAATTTTTTTACATATATATCATCCCCCCTCCACACCATCCAATAATCATCTAGATATCGCTGCCAAATATCAATTTCATCAAGGTATAAATTACGACTGATGTCATAGACAAGTTGTTCCTCGATATAACCCATAAAAAGGTCCGGATAAATGAGGGCAAAAGAAGCCCCCATGGTGGTACCTTTCACCTGCCAATAACATTTGCCATGGAAGTAAAACACATTCTTAGTTAACACATGTTCTATGAGGCAAACAAGTAAGGTGTAAAAGCCAGGGGAATATAGATTGGCTTTGTCTAACCAAAATTGAATGGCCTCTAACCCAGCCCAATGGGGGATGTTGGTGTACAGGATGGTCACATCCAATGTGCACATTAACCAACCAGAATCCAACTGTGTATCCCTCACAATCTGTAAGAATTGAGAAGTATCTTGTATCCTGGCCCTGACCATGGATAGAAGGGATTGAAGATATTTAGTAAGAAATGCAGCTAAAGGTTCCATGAGTGACACTCTGCCCGAGACGATTGGCCTTATTCAACACAGACGCAGTGATTTTCCAAACATCTGCCAGTGGGAGCTCATATATGACCAAACTGTTGCATAATTATACTTTGGTGGTGACTCTAGCTCTGCCATCTTGCCTAATTACTGATTTTTATGTTATGAATCACTCATAAGTATGACAAATGAGCACAGTGCAACAGGGTAAACTATATTCTAACATACGGAAAGTACCTTTTTATTGCATAGTTGTGATATCAGGAGAGGCCTCAGGTCAACTGGTGGCCTAGGCAAAAAGGGCTGCATGCCCCCCCCCACACCACCTGGTTCCCCCATCTTGGTCTACCTACACTAAATAAATACTGGAAAAGCACCCCTGCTAGAGTGGCACCCGAGGCAGCCACCTAGTTGGCCTATGCCTAAGGCCAGCTATAGATATCATACAACATGTAATAGTACAACAGATGTTAGGTTGAAGATAGTAGATGAGGAAATTTTGTTTACCAGAGTATTAATATACCTTTTCAGTATCGTGCGCTGTTGTGCACATGGCTTAAAGAATCTGAGCTTATTGTACACTGCTGTTACTTACCACACAGTATGTGGTATTATAAAAACATGGTGATAATAATATTAATAATAGCAATACCAGTGATATGAGATGTAAGGAAAATTAGCTAAACATTTCTTATAACCTAAAATAGGACCACCATGTTAAAATTCAGTAAGAAATACTGATATACATGGAACATTATCAGCATCAGACCTTTTTATTACCCATTTTTACATAGGGATGGGGTGGGGTGTCATATCAACTGTCATTTTTTATTGTACTCTCGTTTCTTCTTTGATGGTCATGCCTGACTGTCACTGGTCTTGTTTTATGCAATCCATCCATCCCTTGACTGGACATCTTCATCTCCTGTTGCCCTTTTCCCATCTGTCCCAAGTCTATTTTACCAAATCATCTTTTGCTTTTCTGCAAATGTGACTGAACTATTATAATCTGTCCTTGCTGTTCCTATCTGTAATTTAGTCTACTTTGGCTACAGTTCTGATATTCTCATTTCTTCATCTCTTCCACCGTGTGCTAATGCAGCTCTCATACACACATCTCCATCATCTCAAGCTGCTTCAGATGCTTTGACTTCACTACCCAAATGTATGTGCCATGAAGAAGCACTGAATGGGCCACTGTTTTATACAATTTATTTTTCTGCTCCTGTAGCATTCTTCCTTTGCACAATAACCCCGACAATTTGTGTCAGTCATCTACATCACCTCTTATTGTAGCTTTGATTTCCTCATTCAGGCTTCCCTTCTCCTCATCCACATCTCTCAGACATTTGAAGTTGTTAACCATTTCTATTATTTCATTTTTTCAATGTTCAGATTCTTCAGATCTCCCCCATTTGCTTCATTAACCTCTGTTTTGTCTGTATGCAGTTTCATCCCATGACACTTCAGTTTTTCATCCAGTCCCCTCTCATTTGTTGAGGTTGCTATTCAGGGTCTGTTTGTTGTACCACATCATCTGTATACAGCATATTTGTTGATCTATCCCCTCTGACATCCATCGCCAGTACGTACAGGAGTTGTCTTAGAGATGAACAATGATGCACCCCCAAAGTCACTGTAAACACCTCTCTGAGTCCAAATACTGTTCATATTGCATCCACGAGCCCATGAACATAGCCTGCACAACTCCTAAAAAATGTTGGATGGACTTCAAACAATTGCAGAACTGTACAAATCAGCTTTAATGGGATACTGTTATATCTTCTTTCTGTCTTGAAGTGCTTAGTTTGGCTCTTTCCTTGTCTCTTTATTGTTCACTATCTGTCTCAGTGCAAATATCTGGACAGTTGTATGTATCTTAACTGCATCTGAACTACTAATCTTCCATCTTACTTCTTACTGCTCTGCATATTCATTTATCAGTCACCTTCTGCAGTGCTTTCATACAGTGTTTAAGGAGCTTTATAAATCTGTACTGCCTGCAGTTGTGAATATCCCATTTGTTGTTGTACACTCACAATAGAATACCTATTCTCAAGTTATTTGGGATATGCCTCTCTCTCTCATTCTATCTCTTTCTCTATAACCATACTGTGATCTGTACCCTCAGGAAAAAAAATCGTCCTTAATGTGCCTGGCATCTGAATCATATCTGCTGTGATGTTATCTGAGCCTTCTACTTTTTCTGACCTCATTTTTTTTTGTTGAACTTTATACTTCTTTTACTGTGGGTTCTCCTTCCTCTTTCATTGCTGGCTCTGCAGGCAACTGTGCAGCTTCTCTGTTTTTATTATTTTAATTCTCTAAGACAATACTAAACTACATGAAATAATGTAAAATCAGTAGAGGCTAAAGCTTTGCAGTCCCTCTGAACAGTATCAAAAGCAAAATGGATAAATGATCAGGTGACTGAGTACAGCACCTGGATATCAACCTAGCAGTGATGGATGGAATGAAATACAGCTACAGTAATGCAGCGGGACAATTACACAAATGTATTTTAAACTGAATTATAATAGCTTATTTCTGAATATGCAGGCTTCACTCTGTAAAAGAAGGACTGAGTAGACTACATTCCATTATACAGTTATTATACTTGAAAAAGATACACCATCTATAATGACTGCCTTATTTTTCCAGCTTGTGTACTTTAGGTAGCCAGCTTTCCCAATTTCTTTAGCCCACCACAAATCCCATGCCTTTTCAGAGGACTCAATGATGTTTGAGACAATTTCCCATCTAGGTAACCTTGTTGCACTTATCCACTATCTTTCTATAGGTTCATAGGAGTGACAAGGCAGTTGAGTCAAAAGACCATGTTTACTTTGCCAGGACCAACCCTTATCGCATACTCCTCATCTCAACAAGGGCAAAGAAGGTCAGTGCAGGGGCAAATTTATGTACACCCATCCCGACCTCTAGGTTAGATTTGAATAATACTAGGGTGTAACATTATTTAAATTGCGGGGTGAGTCTGTAGGCATTTGATAATACATTCATCCCTTCACTGAGTTTATTTATCTGTTGGTGGAGATTTATGTCTGTTATTCTGATATTAGAGGAGCTATATGATTTGCTGAGATGCAGGAAATCAAGGAGAACACGGTCACTAATGGTTCAAAATGCAACGCATAATCCGTGTAAGAGCCTATAAGAACCTACAAGACACAAGCAAAGAGACGGTGCTTCAAAGTTTTACTGCTAGCTCCGGATGTTTAGACCAGCAATTCTTTTGGTTCAGAACTGCTTGAGTCTTTCCAACTGCATACTTTGCCTAGATAAGAACATTCCCAAAAAGGGTATTGTAATCTATAGCATTGCTAATTAGGGCAGTGTGCAAGGGTATGAAAACCTGTTTTATCTCCTAAATGTCTTTAGATATTAGCAGTGTAAAATACAATGACTGTAGCAAAATCAAAAGAATACCACTGAAGAACGCTCCAAAACCACAGAATAAGAGTCAGAAAAAAGGGAGCCCTACACCATAGACGTAAAAACAACTAAGAACTTTAATAACAAAACAAAAAGCAGGATAAGCACTTTTGGCATGTGCCTTCTTCAGATCCTGCTGGCAAATGCTAAAATCAGCCTATTTAAAAGTATCCTCGCAAACCAATTGAGCAATAATTAGAACAATTACGCAAGCAATTCAATCACAACCATCACGTGGCCCCTTTATGTAACATAGACTCAAGCAAAAAACCCATTTCCAGCAAAGACAAAAAGATATACAATAAAAAACTACTTACATTTAAAAAAAACTTGTCAACTCAAAATAAACATTTTGATGAAAACAAAATGAATAATACATTCAATACTCGAAAATAAACAAAAATAACCCATGTTATAAAAAACTACTCAGAACTCAGTCTCACTAGTATAAACATGCTAATCCCAGGAGCCACCCATTGATGATGTAGATCTCACTGAAGCTTCAGTCTTAGAGACGAAGCACTGTAATAGCATAACTTACTAACAGAGCACCAGAAATACAGGATATGCTATAGTGAATCTACATCACAACTTATGAACCAATCTTCGTTCTTTCTTTCAAGAACGGTTTGAGTGGAACCATACCATTAAGCCCCGGGGGGCAATCCGCTCTCAGATTCATTATCCATTTAGATTCTTCTGTTTCTGTCCTGATAGTTATATCCCCTTCCCTTATTGTTAACCTAACAATTGAGAGCACCATAAACCTAAAACTATGAGTAGCATTGTCTCTAATATGAATATACAAAGCACTGGTGACCACTTTATTGCGTATGTCATGTAATAGAATGACTGCATGACTGTTTTAGCTATATTGTTGTCAAATATGAGGGAAGTAGTGAACGAGATTTCCAGATCTCTAACTGCAGTGCCATTTTGGAAAAGGATGTTTGCTATACTGTTATTTGATTGAAAAATCTGTTTTCCAAATGAGGCAATGCAGCACTTATTTGCATTTAATTTTAATCCATCTCAGTATTCACACTATTTGTTTACATGGGTAGGTTCCTACTGTAGTGAGATAGTATCAGAGAAGGACTGAACAAAAATGCACACTTTGCAGTTGACAATAACCAAACATAATTTAAGACCTGAATTTCCTGTCGTGAGTTCTGCGAAGTAGATGCTAAAAAGGAGATGCCCAGTAAGGACTTTAGAACTTTTTTTTTCATGAAAGAGGATAAAGTGTAGCTTGAACTTTGTGCATTTGAATTGCATGCTACTCCTACCATCCAGTGTTGTTAGGGATTTATCAACAGTGTCAGAGATGTAGCATCTTTTATAAACAAATGTGTGTGAACAATGGGTCACAACTTAATGAAGTGACATAGATTACTTAGGAATAAAGTAGTTCATAGGCAAATACTAGGTTAGCTGCCCTTGAGGGCTATTTTAAGCCTAAACAATTTCACTGTCAAGGGTGTGAATTAAATCCTGTACTAACACTTTGAACATTTGCCAGTGCCCAACCCCAAGATTAGTCAATAACCATAGGTCAAAATCTAACCCTGTACCTTTGATGTTTAGACCTTATCAATTACACCACCCTCCCCAACAATCAAACCAGGCACTTTACATCTATGAGATATGCTCCTTAAACATTATGCCAACTCCCAGCCCTTAAACAGTGAGGTTCATTTTTCATTCAGATAGCTTTGCATTCTCACAAAACTTTTATCAGAAGGCAGCTTACCGAACATCAAATAACCCCACTAGTGAGGAAAATGCAGGCAAGTCAAATAGGATCCAAAGACTGGTAGTCTATTACATTGAATAATGAACAGACTTAACTGTACTGTTCTGAATTTAATCTACATATTACTTAGAGCAGATATCTACCGCTTCTTTTCATTTTCATAATTTTAGTTCATGCTATCATTTTGCTGGCCTGCAAGTCATAATTTTTATATTAGAACATTATTCAAAGAAATCATGCAAATAATCAGCATTCATCTTTTTGCAAGCTGATGACTCAGAGCAAAACAACAACTCAGACAGTGATTCTGGATGTTCCCTGAAATGGAATATGTGTCCAGTTGGCTTACCTGTTTAAAATAATAATAATAATAATAATAATAATAATATTAATAATGCCCTATGCTGTACATTTTTGCATGCTAGGCTTTTCTTTTCAAAATGTGTTGCTAAGACTGAGCCCAGCTATATTTAGAAAGGCAGTGTCATGTGAAGAAATGTTACAAACCATGTATTCTGTAAGATAATAACACACAATGAAGTTACTATTTCCATTAATGTTACTGAAATCATTAGCTTTACTTATTACATGCTTCATTCTACATTTCCTGTACAAGTTACCTTGCTAATCTTGTAATAGAACAGGACAGCAGTTTGCTTTGCCAACAGGTAATCAGACAGACAATTTACTTCTGAATCACTGGCACTGTATGTTAACAATGCACTTACTGTTGGACTAAGGAAAAATCTTCAACATTTCTCAGCATAGCACAGATGTCATATCCATAGGTGTAATTAAGTATAATAATAAAGATTTCGCCAGGGTCCTCTATAAATTCACAAAACTGAATCCCCCTTTAGTGAAGAGATTTTGTAAAACAAAATAAAGCTGCTCAAAGTGCTCTCTGTTGATAGTTATTGAATGCTGGATTTTCTTCCTGGTGAAGTGGCCATTGGCTGCTTGGTGCAGTTCTTGGAGTGTTCATTGTTTCATCAAGATTTCCAGTGTTGTCATGTTTTCCCTCAATTACAGCTTTTTATTGAATTTACAGGAATTAAAAATTGCAGGAATGAGTTAATGCATTATTCAGCACTTGATGTTTACAAGTAAGTTACGAGCAAAAACTGCTGTACCAGTATTTGTTGCTCTTATTATGAACTCAAAAAAGAGTCTTAACTATATATACATTCAAAGGAAAGGTGTACTGCAGCCAGTCTCCCAATTCACAAGGAGAAAAAGCAGTTTCCATTCATGTGTTTTCAAATTATCGGTGATATCTTTCTTCACTAACTAAAGCAACTTATAGTCTGTGCTTCATAAAACTCTTGTGGTCTTTCACTGAAGAGCTATGTTGTGCTGTTTAATGTGTAGCAGCCAATCCTTAAATATGTTTCAGGAGGCAGAGATATCAAGAGACTGACAGTTGTGGGAAGACTGCCCTGAGCGGGTACCTTGTGATTCTGACAGCTAATGAGACTCTACAACACTCAGTGATAAGGAGGGGGATTTAGGAATGCATGCTGTGTTCTGAACTTAGCATGTACATCTTACACTGAATGTTCCAGCTTTAACAGGAGCATTATGGGTTGTGAACTTTGCAAGAGAGTAAGGCACTGGGTGTTGAGAACATAACTGATTGGAAGTATGTCTTATGTGCAAAACATGTGACACCACAAACCAAATGTGAAATCTGAGCACCGGTCTCACTTAAAAATAGTAAGTGATGAGTGTGGCCTGTGGCCAGCCACAAGACTGCAGAAAAATTTGGTGTAGACCCTAGGGATAAGAACAGCATCTGTTTTCATGATTTTCAGAAGACTATTGCCTTAATTCACCAAAGGAGAAAAGAACTAATGGAGTACTACTTAAGAATTTTAAATAGACTTAGTACAATACCCATGATCTTCAAAGCAGGGAGGAGATAGCCCGGTGCAAGAGAAGCAGAATTTTTTTTTCTTTTATTATTGTAGGTATTATCTGGGTGTTCTCTACCTCTTTCCTTGACACTGGAAATGCAGTCATGCGTGCTACTGTAAGGAGTGCATTTAACCCTTTTTACACGTCACACCCTGTTGTTTACATTCATAGACACTGATAGAAATGTCATATCTCTTTTTTTCTTTTGGCAATGAGTATTACATTTATATGATATTAATGCTCTATGAGAATGTTTCTCTTTATTACTCTGGAGAAGAGATTTCTTGCCTAAAACTCTCATTTTGCATAACCATTTATGAACGTTATAAATGTATTTGAGGCTAATACGATGTTGGCTTTGATCCAATTTGCTTAGTATAAAATACAATTTGTGACAAATATAAAGTCAGATAATCACCTGTGAGCCAATTTAGTCTACCCTTCTATAATTTTGTGCCATCTCTGTGCACTTATAGGATATAATGCTCCTTGGCTGGTAGTGAACATCTGACAGAGGCCAATGGCATTAATTCAGAGAGATAACAGGAAGGTGGTGTAGGTGGGGCTTGCTCATTATAGTAACTCATTCGCCACTAACAGACATCTTTCTTTCTCTTATGAAAAATAACATTATTTCCTATTCAGGGTTAGCACAAACAACCTAAATTCATTGGCATAACAATCCACATGTTACATCCTGCTATCTGCACCCATAAACTCTGACAGAAATGTCATAACAATATTTCCTTAATGATTACTTAATTTGAAGGGGTTGACTCATGACCTAATATATGGTAGCCCTGCATGTAGATTAAAAAATTATATACATGAGAGATTTGGCCTTAATTTATACCGATTTTCAGCAGTGTGACAAAGGAGTAAGACATTATAAGATTTTTTTAGCATGTGACTTGCATGAACATCACATTATTAAAAATGTATATACTAATTGCATGTAAAGCTTCTGAACCATGACTCATGGTATACAGACTGGCTTGCTCTTAAATTATAGAACATGAATTTTTTTGGCTGGTGGAAAATTATAGCACTTCTCTAGGTTACCAGGTTTTCCATTATGTGCAATTGTAGCAGGAATTATAAACAGAGTACTGCTTACAGTTTTACTAATATAATGAAGTCAAGTGTTTATATATTAGCTTTTTGGTAAAGTAAAGATAATAATGTCTTTTGTTCTATAAATGAAATAAGCTAGTAGGCTAGTGTTTGTATTTTATCAACATATTGTTCCCTTTTTATGGTATGATTATATTAGGGATCATATATATGGATGTCCCCATTAGATCAGTTCATGGTAGATTAGTGATATATATATATATATATATATATATATATATATATATATATATATATATATATATATACACACACACCCTTCTTTGTTTTAGATATATTGGAAAGCATTTTGAATGGAAGTAAAGTAACCTTTGTTTCCACTTATTGCAGGCTATTGTCTGCACGTCAGTTGCATTTTATAGCATGGTCAATTCTTTTATAAGATCAGATTTATTTAATAATTACTAAGGGTGTGGGATATGTAAAGGTTAGCTGCTTCATTTAGGCAGGAGGAACTTACATAGCCAAATATGGACATGTTCTCTTGGGAAATACTTGCTCATGTGACTTTCTCAAGGAATAGATATAGATAGATAGATACAGATATAGATATAGCTATAGATATAGATATATATATATATATATAGATATAGATATAGATATAGATATAGATATCACCTCATAGCAAATGGTTCTTTGTTTCTTGTTTGGGGTGCCACCAGTGTGGAGTTTTGTCAAAGGAAAAAACTTCAAAGACCAATTCACGTAAGGTTCAAGCAAGGCACCCTTTATTAACTTGCAGCAAGGAGACACAGCATGCTGGCAGAATGGTTTGTCTGAACATTAATAATTAGTATGGTATTTTTATACAGTTCTTTCCATGTCACACAGAAATGTTACTTCTATTGCTGACATAGTTAGATACAGCTTTCTGTATTGTTCTACAGAAAATGTTACTAGACTAATTGCTGACTAGTTGAGAATAACTGCTGATTTACAAAACATTTGAGAAAAACAACCTGGCCTTGGGGCTTATTTTAGCCCACCACAAACTTTCAATTCTTCAATTGTGCAGTTCTAATATATGTGTTACATTTTGCCTAGATTCAAGGTACATTTCTAGCTTAGGTACAAGTAATGCTGACTACGATTTATACTTTCACACATCCATTGTGTACCTTATCAAAGCTTCTAGCAGCTGTGTACTTTCTCATGGCATAAGCAGAAAATCAATAGCTCTTTGTTAAGTCTCATGACACTAGCAGAAATGAATTACTTCTTGTTATTTGCTGACATTAGCAGAAAATAGAATGCTTCTTGTTAAGTTTCTAATAGCTGTGCAGATTCATGGAGTGTGAACAGAATAAATGTATTAACCCTTTTAAACCTCAAATGCACTAAGCATGCATATTACTAATACATATTTTTCTAACATTTCCCCCTTTTAATACTTGTATTCTACTTTCAAAATAAGCATAAACAGTTTTTTTTCTTCCCCTAACCTCTTCCTAATCAGGATTTGCAGTTAAGAGAGTCATTCAGTTTAAACTTATGAAAGCATTTTCAATTTTTTAACAATTCTTCAAGTTCAGCACCTTGGTATAAGGTTTCTGAAAGTGAAATGTCTATAAAGTCTTTAATCAGTCTTTTCATGCAGGGGATGCTGCAGCATACACATACCACCAGCAGGATCATTCCTATACAGATGGCAATCAGGATGCTCATTAGGATACTGCCCCACCCCCCAAACAATCTCTGGAAAAAGTCCGTCAATGGATTTGGTCCTGGCTTGGTCATAGCCGACACCTGCTGAATTACCTCAAGGTGATTGTCTATCTCGTGTTTGTGATCAGGAATATACGAACAGCACTCCTCCTGGATTAAAGCGCAAGTACCTCCTCTTGCCGCTAGGGTGAAGTCAAAAGCCATGTGGTTTTGAAGCACTACAGTTCTCAGGGCAGTCAGTTCATTAGTCACCAATTCTAGGGCAAAAAAGGTTGCATTGTTCATTATTTCAAGAAGTTTAGACAGTTTTCTCAGTTCCCAGATTGATTTTCTTGCTCCATATGCTGGCAGTACACCTGCCCACGAGATGATGGTATCACCTAAGTCCATATGTAACAGTCCATTTTTTCTTAAGCTCACAGCATGATGTTTTTTCCAGCCCGCATTGATTTGCCCCACTGGGTTGACAGGCTTCTTGATTTCTCGTCGAACATTCCGAATTTTACCCTGAGGTAAAACTACTGTGTGTCGTATGGCCAGAACCAGGTACCCCAAATAACAACTGCCAGACCAATTCTCAGGTAACCACTTATATGCTTTCCTACCACATACAAAGTAGCAATCTTCTACTTTGGTAGTAGCTTTTCTATGTCCTGGCTCTGGATGAAACATTTTTGTCAGCTATAATCAGTTGTTTATAGAGGTCAGCATTATGTTTTACTTTATCAGTTGTCCTATGCATCAGTTCAAAAAATGAATCATTGTGTTGCAATAGGAACCTGTGTTATCAGTTTTATTGTAGCATCTATAGGGAACAGTCATATTGCAATTGCTCCAACCCACCTGAACTGTATTATTTTTGTAAAAACACACAGTCCCCTTCTGTTGAACAGACAAGTGCAATGCTACTTTATCTTGTGATGTGACATCTGATGTATCATAGACTAAGTTTTCCCAGGTCTTGTTGGCTCCTAGTGGGACTGAAGTTAACAATAACCCCCCGTATGCTGTTGGCAAAACTGTGCAAATCCAGCAATTCGAAACATTGAAGGTCTCAGCATACACATATTTGATTGCCTGGTAAGTGTTGAAGTTTGGGTGCCACTCTACGTGCAACTCTCCACGCTTACTCAGTTCAGTTTGTGTGGCTGGGAAAAAGGAATGACCACAACAAAAAGATTATTGTCACTAGTACAGTCAACAGGATGATTATGCAATACTTCTGAGGAAATGGTTGTTTTGCATTCCTGTTTTCTCCGACTCTTCCGAGTAGGTGTATTAGGATTTTCCTGGAATCCATCATTTTTGCTTTTGACATGTGATCTTACTCTCTGCCCTAATAGGACCTTCAGCACTGATGGTTTCTTTACTGGGGTTGAGACGGATCAGTCCTATTGATCTGACCCCCCTTTGTAGCCAGACTTTGTGCTGAGGGCCCGAATGGAGAGGTAAGATTTTTGTCCAGTTCAAAGTTTTTAACTAGTTTGCAGTGTGTCAGGTGGATTTACGAAGCTCGCTCTGCTATCTTGACTGCAGTGGGTGTCGAAAGAAGCACCTGGTATGGACCTTCCCACCTTAGCGATGACCAATTCTTCTTTTTTATGACTTTTATCCACACCCAGCCCCCGGGTGTCACTGCCACCTCTGATGTCTCGGTTTGATTTCTATCTGAAACAGAATTTAACTGCAACAGATGTTTAGAATTCATGACTTTCTTCATATATTCAGCTAGTGAAAAATAAGCTTCCTGGTCTGAGGACATGAGAAGTTTCCACTGGGCCCTTCCAAATAGTTTTTCAAAAGGAGTCAATCCTTTTGCAGTCGGAACAGTTCTCATGCTCAACAGCTCCAGGGGCAAACAATACAGCCAATTATTTCCTGTCTCAGCTATTAACTTTCTCAATTTGTTTTTTAATATACCATTATGCCTTTCAACTAGCCCTGCAGATTGGGGAAGGTATGCACAATGATTTTTTAAAGAAATACCAAAATGCTTACTTAACTGCTGTATGGTTTGGTTTACAAAGTGTGTACCATTGTCACTGTAGATCCTTTCCGGAATCCAGGGATGATTTCTTTGACAAGTACTTTTGCCACTGTGGCTGCATCTGGATTTTTGGTTGGAAAGGCTTCCACCCATCTGGAAAACATATCTGCAATGACAAGACACTACTTCTTATTTTCACATTTGTTCAATTCTATGAAAACCATACAGATAGTGTGAAACGGATATGGTGGTGTAGGGAAACTCCCTTGCTTGGGCTTTAACGCCCCTTGTGCATGATGTTAGTTGCACATTTGACAAGTCAAACAAAATTTTTTAGAGTAGTTTGTAAATTTGTACGTTGTGAACACCTGGTTCACCAGCTGTACCATCCCCCCTGTTGAGACATGGCACTGCCCATGGCTCAACAAAGCTGCACATCTAAACAAATTAGATGGTAGCATCGGTTTCCCTTTTTTAGAGATGTACAGCCCCTTTTTGAGAATTGCTCCTCGTTTTATTCATTTTTGTTTTTCAGCTTGCATAGTGAGTGTCTGCATTGTTTTTAACATTTCTAAGTCTAAAATCTCAGAGGGTTGTAGTTTTTCATTTAAAAGAAATACTTCTGTAGCCGCTTGTTTTGCAGCTGTATTAGCTCTCGCATTACTTTTTGAAGTCCTATCTTGTTGCTTGGTGTGAGCTGTGCATTTACAAATGGCTACTTTTTGAGGTAACTGAATAGATTCTAAAATATTTAAAATAAACTGTGCGTGATTTATAGGTTTGCCAATAGATGTTATCATTCCTCGGTTTTTCCACTGTTGCGAAAAAACATGTACAGTAGAAAAAGCGTGCTGGCTGTCAGTAAAAAAGTTTACACATTTACCCTTTGCTAAGATACATGCCCGTGTCAAGGCAATTAATTCTGCTGCCTGTGCAGATAAGTTGTGTGGTAAAGGTTTTGCTTCTATAATCTCAGTGTTAGAAACTACTGCATATCCTACTAGGTTCTGTCCTGCAGGACCCCTTTTGCACGAACCATCCACGTAGTATGTCACCTCGGCATTATTCAAGGGGACATCCATGAGATCTTTTCTAGGTAGTGTCTTTTGCTCAATTACCTGCAGGCAGCGGTGCAGTGTGCCGTCTGCAGGGGTCAGGAGCAGAGTAGAAGGGTTTAAAGTCGTGCATCGCTCAGTTGTCATGTGAGGTTGGCTCAACGATATAGTCATACAGGAAAGATGCCTAGCAGGGGAAAGATATGCCACCTTTTCTTGTAGTAAAATAATCGCAACTGCATGAGGCACTTTCAAAGTGAGAGGGTGGAATAAGACTACTGAGGCCGAAGCCTGTACTGCCATTGCAGCTGCAACTACTGCTTGTGCACAGTGAGGTAAGGACCGTGCCACTGGGTCTAGTTGTGATGAATAGTAAGCAATGGGGTGTTGCTTATTCCCATGCTGTTGTGTTAACACTGATGTCATATAACCTTGCTTACAATTTACAGTTTGGAAAAAATGTTTATGGTAGTTTGGTAATCCTAGAACTAATGAGGACGCTATTAAATGTTTCAGTTTGCAGAAAGCAGATTTTGCCTCTGGTGTCCATTGTAACAAATTTTGTGCTGCCATAGGCTTTTTATATATAAGGTTAGTTAGCGGTGCACATTCCAAAGCATAGTTTGGAATCCAGCTCTGGCAAAAATTAGTTGTACCCAGGAAGGACATTATTTTCTTTTTGGTAGTGGGTTTTGGTGCTTGCAAAATTGCTTCTTTTTTGTCCTAATCTAATGTTCTGCCTTTCTTGGATATTACATATCCAAGGTATTTGACTTGTTTTTTCCAAAGCTGCAGTTTACTTTTATTTACCTTATGTCCTTCAGTGGCTAAGAATCATAATAGCGCTATGGTATTTTTTCTACAATCTTGCTGGGTAGGGGCTGCCAGCAACATGTCATCAACATAAAGTAAAATCTGACTGCCTCTTGGTGGGGTGAATCCTGCCAAGTTGCTTGCCATTTCTTGTGAGAATATTGTTGGACTTTTACAATATCCCTGTGGTAGTCGCGTATATGTATACTTTTTCCCCTGAAATGAATGCAAACCAATACTGGCTATCAGGGTGTATCAGTATTGAAAAGAACGCATTGCTGATGTCTACCACAGAAAAATACTTCTGTTGAGGTTTTAAATCATTCAACAGGGTGTGTGGGTCTGGCACTATAGGTGCCCTTGGTATTACTGCATCATTTACAGCTTGCAAATCTTGGACCATACGCCATTCTCCATTTGCTTTTTTAACTGGAAATAAGGGTGCGTTACATGGTGAATCAGGAGATTCTACTAGTATCCCTCCTTTAAGTAAGGCTGCTATAATAGGCTTTATCCCTGCCTCTGCATCTTTTCTTAAGGGATACTGTCTTTTTTGTGGTCTGAATGCTGACTTTGGTGTGATAGTTACTGGTCCCGCTGTACGAATAAGTCCTACATCTGACTTTCCTGTTGACCAGAGAGTTTCTGGTATATTCTGTAAGGCATTCTCTTCCTCCTTTAATAGGAGTGCTAATCAGCTGTCCTTGCTAGACTGCAAGTGCACGGCTGGGTGGGTCTGAGTTATCCAATTTAACTTCTGTATTTGTATTCCCTATTCTGATAGTTCTAATTCTGTCTGTTTCTCCCATCTCGTGACTTTTTCTCCTAGGTCTGCCCATTCTATATTTCTGTTTTTGGTTAAGCTAACATGTGGTAATCGATTAGATTTATAAAGTGCAAAGAACTCCTGGGGCAATGAACAGCTGGCTACACTGTTCCCTTTTGTGTCCCAGTACAGGTTACGTAATATTAATCTGTTTGCATGATTTTTAAACAATTCTTGCTCATATTCCTTATTAGGTCCCAGTGTGTTACAATAATACAGGGTACAGTGCAACAGGTGTTGCTTATCAATGTCAAGGGAGGGGAACTTGCTGATGGCTACACTCATTAATTCTTCGGTCACAGTCCCTGGACCAGTCGTAACCAAGTCCTGGCTGTACCAATAAAACATTTCACCCTCCGATTGCACTGCAAAGGTATCAATTTGTCACTGTGCTTCCATACCCTTCATGATTGGGACTACTGCTATATCAAATAGTTGCATGAGGTCTCTGCCCAAGAGGTTTACTGGGCATTTTGCAGAAACAACAATTTTGCTTTTCTGAGTCAATCCTGAAACTGGATGAGTTATTGCAATATTACGGGAGAGGGGCTCCCGATACAGCTGTCCATTAGCTGCTTTTACCAGTATGTAATCAGGTGACTTCATGTTTTCTGGCAGTTTGGAGGGATGTATCAGGGTTCTTGATGCCCCTGAGTCACACAAGAATTTGACTTCCCTCCCTTCTACCAAGAGTGCAACTTCTGGTTTCGTGTCTGCTAAATAGAGCTCCAAGCTCAGTAAAGCTAGGTCTAATATTTCATCTTCTTCATTGTCACTAACTTCTTACACTTTCTCTATCTCTTCTGTCACATCCTCTACTCCCTCTATCACATTCTCATTTGTCCTTTCTTTGCTAACCCCTTCTAGTGATTCCTGACTACCATATAGTCAGTCTTCACCCTCCTTGTCTTCTGTGGTTGCCTTCTTGTTTTTCCTGCAATCTTTTGCCAAGTGTCCCTTTTTACCACATTTAAACCATTCACCCCTTTTCTTTTGCCCTTCAAAGTCCTCTGATCGTTGATCAGATTGCTTGTTTCCCTGTGCATTTTTCTTGCCCTTTTTCCCGGACTGTACTACATAAACTTCTGCTCCATTTTCTACAGAAAATACTTGAGCTTTCTTTTTTTTTTTGCTATTAAAATGCCTTTTGGCATGCCTAGCATATTTAAGTAATGACTGTAACCTGCTTGTACGATGGTCTACCATGTGTTTTGAAATAAAACTGCTTATAGATGCAATACTGTTCTTTAAAAATGCATTATTTAACTGCTCTTCATATGGGGAATCTTGTGTTTGATTTTCAGGAACCTGCATTCCACAGTGGTTATTAAAACATTCTAATAGTCTGGCATAATACCGGTCAATAGTTTCACCTTCTTGTTGGATGCATTGATTAATACAAGTCCAGTCTGCCCTAGGCTTCCATTTTTCAGAGAAGCGGTCTGTAAGACCTTTTACTCTGTTGTCTAATTCTACGCTGCTATGTGGGAGTGGTCTTTGTGCTGTGTCACGGGGATTTCAGTTGCCACTAATCATGTGCCAATCTGGCTCCACAATTTGTCCAACTACTTTTTTTACCTTTTCTCCATTTAGGTTATAATTCAGCCTCATTCCTTGTAAATTTTCTGAGAATTTTCTAAAATTAAATTTTGGATGGGGAATTCTCTCAGTGGCTTTCCGGATATTTTCCGGAGTCCAGGGTCTATACACTAAAATAGTTGGGTCCTGATTATCTTGTCCTACCTGAGGATTGGATACTTCTATAAGTGGGCATATTTCTTCTTCACTCATAGATCGTGAATTCTTAACCATTTGATATAACTCGATGCCTTCATTTGATTTACCTGCCCTTGTTCGAGACCTGGTCCCGATGGGATCTCTAATATATGGTTTTATTTTCATAATACCTCTTTCTTCAGTGACCACAGGATATCGTGGGGGTGGACGAACCTGTTCACTTGCTTCATATTCCGCTAAGGGAGGCGGAGGTGCTGATGCTATAATTAAGCTATTGTCCTCCATGTCTAAAAACATTGTTTTTGATTTTTGTTTTTTTGTTCCCTACGGTTTACTTTCTCAATCCACCTGTGTGCCTGAGGAATTCCTAATTAATGTTGCTTTTTTACCCAACCTTTGGAATCAGTTTTGAGCTGTTTGACAAGTTTGATAAGAGAGGATTTTTCTAATTTTCCGTCGAATTCATATTTATTAACCCATTTTGAATAATATTTAATATTGTCGGCTCGCTGCGACTGCATGTCTTTTGCGGCTTCTGTTAACGGTGAATTTTGGGGTCTTTTTGTGCAATTATTACCCATTTTGTTCTATCCTTTTGATCGTTACGTAACTTCTCTTATTTTTAACGTGGTATCATGGATTTTGTTATAGTCTCTTCAGAATGACTGCCTACATATTCTGTTTCTCCTGATCTATGACAAGACAGTAATCTTTTCTGTCCCTGACTTGTAAGCAAAAATACAGTCTTGACAGAAACAATACAAATCTGGTCCCTGATCTAAAACAGAAAACAGGAAAAAGTAGATTCACCTTACCTGAGCCTACGTGATTGATCACCTGATTCGCGGAGACCCGTCCTTCAGTCACAGATCAGAAAGTGGCTGGCCTCTTTTGAACGACAATTCAGTCGGGGGGCTTTTCAAATAAGAAGAACCAATTTGGTTTCTTCCCCATACGGTTTCAACCACCTGACCTGTCTGATCCGAGGTGAAGAGAGGGTTCTGGTCCGAAGGACAAATCTGTCAAAGGAAAAAACTTCAAATACCAATTCAAGTAAGGTTCAAGCAAGGCACCCTTTATTAAATTGCAGCAAGGAGACAAAGCATGCTGGCAGAATGGTTTGTCTGAACATTAATAATTAGTATGGTATTTTTATACAGTTCTTTCCATGTCACACAGAAATGTTACATCTATTGCTGATGTAGTTAGACACAGCTTTCTGTATTGTTCTACAGAAAATGCTACTAGACTAATTGCTGACTAGTTGAGAATAACTGCTGATTTACAAAACATTTGAGAAAAACAACCTGGCCTTGGGGCTTATTTTAGCCCACCACAATCTTTCAATTCTTCAGTTGTGCAGTTCTAATATATGTGTTACATTTTGCCTAGATTCAAGGTACATTTCTAGCTTAGGTACAAGTAATGCTGACTACGATTTATACTTTCAAGCATCCATTGTGTTCCTTATCAAAGCTTCTAGCAGCTGTGTACTTTCTCATGACATAAGCAGAAAATCAATAACTCTTTGTTAAGTCTCATGACACTAGTAGAAATGAATTACTTCTTGTTATTTGCTGACATTAGCAGAAAATAGAATGCTTCTTGTTAAGTTTCTAATAGCTGTGCAGATTCATGCAGTGTGAACAGAATAAATGTATTAACCCTTTTAAACCTCAAATGCACTAAGCATGCATATTACTAATATATATTTTTCTAACAAGTTTGCATAACCTCCCTGTGCTGTAAGGATTTTCTTGGGGTGCTCTGGTTACCTCCTACATTCCAAAGACATGCAGCAGGTGAATTGTGCATTCTACATTGGTTGTAGTTGTGAGAGTGCAGTCATTTGTGTGGTAAGGAAGAATAACTGTGGTAGGGCTAGCTCCTCCTGAAATATAAACATTACATCTATATGACTGTAATTGCTGATGTGTCACCAATCTCATGTGCAAAACAAGGGAAAGGGGGTTATGGCTATATATATGTATATGTAGATATATATGTATATATATATATATATATATATATATATATATATATATATGTACATATATACATATATCATTAAATATAGATATAGATATATTTATATAGACATATGTGTTTGTGTGTGTATATAAAATATATTATATATATATATATATATATATATATATATATATATATATATATATATATATATATATACGCGCACACACACACACACACACACACACACACACACACACACACACACACACACACACACACACACACACACACACACACACACATATATTTGCTTATGAAAACATATATAAAGATATTTGCTTATGAAACTTGAGCAATTTTGCATTAGTTTAATGGACCTATCCCCTTAAGTCAATTAATGATCAGTCAAATATATAGAAAGGCTATGTGTATGGAGGTATAAAGAACACAAGACTTATTCTTAGGATTTTCTGAGGTTTTGTTAGTTATGCATTACATTCCAGAAGAATTAGTTAGAAATGTATGGAGTTGGATGTGCTCTGCATTTCACAGCTGATAGCACTAACAGTATTACTTCTGAGCAGGATGATAGAATCTTTTGTACTCTGGACAAGTTTGACAGCCTTACTACTTCACCACCCCATTAAAAAAAAATCAGTGGAGAGTATAGGGCTGAGCAGTGAGTACTTCAAAATACATATAGTCACCTGAGGGGAGAAGAGTTGCACTATCCTATCCAGCTGACTGCACTCTACCTTCAAGTAACCACTGAGACATCTACAGCTGCTGAGTGAAATCTCTAAAGTCTGAAGTTACAGCAGGTAGCAGTGGAAACATCCAGTGGTTTTTAAGTGGACTAGGAAGTGTGGATTAACAAATTTGTTGCTACACTTCAATTTTACAGTGCAGGATGAGTCTAAAGAGATTCACTTATTTTATTTGAGATTATTATTAATGTATTATTGGAGGAGCTTTGTGTGTATGTATTTCATCAGGATTTTGACAGGAGACAGGACAATAACAGGAACACTTTATCCTTTTATGAAGGGTTTGTAAGTATTAACACAACATAGGCTGTGAAGTTTGCTATAACATGCAAGAATGTATTGGGGAAGGGGATAAAGAGCCTCTGGAGAAAGATCCAGTTTTCACAGAAGAGTGCATGATGGGCCATATATGCATGGCAGTCAAAAACATACACAAAGTACAGTAGCTTTAAGTTAGTGAAATGGTATGAGAGGCAATTTGTTGAAGTGATTCTCTAAAGTGAAGTTCAGAGTTGCTCCAGAAAATGATTAAACTGATTTATTTATCCTGTGAGTAGTGGCCCTAGTGCCTTTACAAGCCTAGCCATATTAATCCCAAGTATCCCCATTTGTTCTTTTTGGGTAGTTAGCAGAACAAATTAATGAACCGAGTGGGTCTGTAATCAACACTGTCTACCCCTGTCCATGAGGGACATGGGTGCCACCCCAGGTATGAATTTGTGGTCTCCCATCCAATTATCTAGGTTGCATTTGAATAGGGTCAGTCAGGAGCTCTGTTTTACGTAAATAGGAAGTCTATTACAGAGAAGCAGCATATTCTGGGAAACATATCTGTCACTCCAGCATGTTTTCTTAATGCCACAAGCTAGGTTGAAATCCCTAGAGTGAGTGACTCTTGTGCCATTTGACTTGCAGATGTGCAGCATTTCCATTTGGGCAGGGTTGGAGACTGCCCTATAGGAAAGGCACAAGTGACCACTCAGCAGCCTTTAATATACAGAGTAAAATGTCAGAACTTTTAGTCTGTCCATGTAGGTCATGGTTTGCAGTCCCTGTATTTTCTTAGTGAGAAACCTCTAGGGTCTATATCCAGCTGCTGCAGGTGTCTGGTAAGGTACATGCAAAAGGATACATTATACTCAATTAGTGGTCTGATGATGGCTGACTACAGTGGAGTTATAACATCCCTTGACCTGGATACTACACCTTTGCTTATGAGGTGTACTTCATAGAACGCTTTTCCTACCACTGTGGAAACTTGGTGGTCAAAGTTCAGATTGCTATCAACCTGTGTTCCCAAGTCTCACACCACTTGATTGGAACTCAGGGGAGTTCTGTCAATATTGTAATTTGTAGGGAATTCCATTTTGCCAAAGGGAATAATAATGCATTTTGGGGTCTATATTAAGTCAGCAAAATGGCATTACAGCAAATGCCATTTCGCTGACACATATAGAATAAAAGCTGACAACACCGAAAGCTCAGGTCTGTGATTTTTTTTTCCCAAGGAAAGAAATCGCTTGGCCTGAGCCATAACATTGCCCTTTACCCCACTGTAGTGTGATCTCAGAGTTGGTATATTTAGTTGGGGGGGTGGGGGGTGAAGCCCCCCACTCTGCAATGTTTTAAGTGGTATGTTGTGTTTTGTTGGTCTACCAATTTTTTTCTCTGGGGAAAAAATCGCTGACCTGGGGTTTTGCTGTTGTCATCTTTCATTGAATATGTGTTGGCGAAACAGCATTCACTGTAATGCCGTTTCTCTGACTTAATATAGACCCCATTTTTTGCATTTAGTTTTAGACCAAAGCTTTTGCGCCAATCACTTGTTTGTGTTACCCCTTCTTGTAATATGCTGACATCATTGGGGGGCTCAATAATTGCTGCCAGTTTGTAATCATCAGTGAACTTGGTGAGCCAAAGGCAATCTACTTTGGCCTGGACTTCTGGGAAATAGATGCCAAACAGTAAGGGGCCCAGCACTGACCCCTGTGCTACTCCACATGTGATATGTCTACCGGTGTTCTGTCAGTGTGCCAGTTGGCTATCCATCTAGTAATGTAAGGGTTAATCCCTATCTGGAAGAGTTTCTCAGTGATGCCAGATTGGGGATTGTGTTAAAAGTCTTGGCAAGGCTGAGACAGGCTGGATGGCTTAGGGGAAATTTTCATAGAAGTTTACCAGGTTTATAAGCATGATCTACCCTTAAGGAAGCCAAACTGAGTTGGTCCAGAATTTTGAGGTCACCTATGTCCTTGTTGATAAGGTCCATGATAATTATTTTCATGGCCTTATAGATGAGGCTGGTGAGACTTATAATTCTCTATTTCCCAAGTGAGTTGATGACCTCCCTTTCTGCAGGTGAATTACTGTTGCTGTTCTCCATTCTGCAGGAATATAGCCAGTTCTCAGGCTATGATAAAAAAGAGAGCTAAGTGAGTCTGCTAAGTCTTCTTTTAGATTGTTTAGTAAACAACCTGGGATATTATCTGGTTCCATTGAGGCCATGTTTTGGGCCTTGGTGAGCACAGACATGACCTGTTCTCTAGAAATATTAGGCAGAGGGCTAGTATCAGGTACGCTTTGGGATATAGTAGATGGGGATAGTGGGAGTTAAGTTTGCGCTGAATTTGTCAGCTAGCAGGTTGGTGATATCTTCCGGTGTAGTATGAGTGATTCCATCTATAACTAGTTAGGCACATAGCTGAGCATTCCCTTTTAGACTTTGGGCATAGTTAAAGAGTGCCTTATGATTATCCTTGGCTAGGGATGTGATTTTATTTTCATAATTTGCTTTAGAAGACTTTGCAAGATTTTTGATTTTCTTGTTTAGGTTTAGGAGGGAACTCTTCCTCTGCAGAGTGATATCCCTCTTGCACAACAGTTTCTTACTCTTGTTATATAATCTGTTTATATGTCCACCATGGTGGCTTGTTTTTACAGGAAGACTTGGTTTTGATCCAGTCAGGTACAGCAGAGTTTATGCAGTCACTTAATTGTTTGCACAGGCCATTTGTGTACACTTCTGCATAATGGTCATTGATGTCTGCAATTGCAGGTGGTATGAAGCTTTAGCTTTGGTAAAGTTTTTTATAATTTTTGTTCTTGTCAGGATGTCAGTTCCAGTAGTTACGTCAAACATGACTGATTTGTGTTCTTACCTAACCGGGGCAGGCTTCACACATGGGGAAGTACATTGACACCCCTCCATGTTAGTGAGTATTACATCCAGAGCATTAGAGCCCCTAGTGCTTGTGCAGACTATCTCTTCCAGAGTATTTGTATCAACAAAGTCCAAGAACCTTTGAGCGAGTGTGTTTTTGCTTGTATATGTCCCCCAGTCTATGGAAGGATAGTTGAAATCTCCCATGACTAAGGTGTTGGGCTGCATGGCAAGGGATTCCAGTAAATCGATGTAGGCGGTGTGCTTATCCTGGTTCATGGTGGGGGATCTATAGCTAGCAATGATGTGGTAGGGTACTTTACCTGAATTCTAGCTATCTCATGAAATTTTCTGGAGGTAGTTGACCCACAGATGGTCTCAGTGTCATGCTTTATTTATTATTTATTTATTTTAATTTTATTATTTATTTTGTGTGATCCAGCAGTGAAATGATATTCTCAACTGGACACATATTGTGGAGGTCCTTCAGAGAAATCATCCACTGTTATTGAGACAATATGTTTGCTTGTACATAGTTAGCTTTCCACATCCAAAAGATATACCTGGTCCTTGAAATATAGATAAATCAAACCATGTAGTACAACATATTTATGAGAACAAAGCAGTTCTAATGGAACATAGGCTTCCATTATATGCAGAGCTATCAAACACTTATTAAATGTAATCCTGGTTTATTACAAGTTATGATACTGAGTGGAGATGTAATGCATCCAGTGCATCTAAGGCCTTATAGCTAGTCCTTTTACTTTAAAAGTGTTTGCCTTTCACTTTGGTTAAATTTGATGTCCTGTGAAGCAAAAGTGTAGAATTACAGATACTACTAGGCATAACAAATTGCATCAGCTGCCATGTGTGTTCACCTTCTGCATCACATTTAAAAGTTATGCAGTAGTGCTTCATTTGATACCAGATCTGTACTCCTTCTTCCTTTGATGTGCTTTATATTTGCTGGCATTCTATTTATAAAATTCTTGTCAAAATCCAATTCTGTTTGATCTTATGCCCTCTCATGAAAAGTGTTGCCAGTCTTTGTTCTGCACCATTTTTGATTACATATGGTGTCTGATATAGCACAACCAAATTAATCACAATGGCGTAAAGGTTAACATATAACAATATATATCATTATTTATTGTGCAGCCTCCATTGTGTATGTGTGGACATCATGCTTAAAGAGCAACAGTATTTACCACTTAATATTAAATTTCACTCATTTAGAAACTAAGATGTGTCTTTCCAAGCACTGCCATCTTTTAAAAGTTTAAGTAAATATTTTTGTTCTAGCTTTATCATGAAAATGTGCCTCTCTGTAAAATCATAATGATATGCTTCATTATTTTGTAGACATCTATATAGAATACCTTGATCTAAATTTGAATCACCAGGCATACCTCTGTTACAAAAACTCTTGGCTATTTTAGAATAGTCATTAGAAGAAATGATTTTCGAAATTAGCTCTTTTTTTCAGTGTGACATTAAGAGTCGAATAATAAAGCAACTCAGCAGGATCTGCATTACATACATTTACATGAGTTAACAGTAACAATATACTACACAACACTCAGCAATATATAGCTTAACAGCTGGTCACCATGTGAATTATATTATATAGTAATTAAAGCATGTTAAACTCACACACATGAATAGAACGTTCACATTATTTTTATAGTATATGCCATAGTCACACTGAAATTTTAGTAAACAGACAGCAAATTAAGCATATGCTTATTTTATCCAAAAGATAAAAATTCATTTGAGATGGTGACAAGGAAATTAAGTAAATGAGTATGAATTTTGTGATAACCATTTGATTTGCCTGAATAAGGATTGTACATAGTAATGTGGTTGGTATAACAGAGAGACTATTTTACTGGCAGGTATACTTTAATTGGGATTAAAATTCTGAATTGTAGACAAGATGAGATTTAGAATAAGAAAGAGTCTTAGTAATGAAGTTGTTACAAGTTTAGGACCATTTTGTTCAGCTTCACCTTCAATGAGACTTTAACCTCTAGATGAGATTAGATATTTGGACTGCCTGTTAGGACCTGTTGCATAGTTTAGCAATGTATGCTGACCACAAGCAGTCTCTGTTCTGATATTTAGACTTTTGGATGAGTACTAGGTGATGGGTTAGTGAATGCAGTTCTGTGTGGGAGTGTGTACCAGGCTGGTGGCAGTGCATCTGTCTAGAGTATAGAGGGTATTATGAGCAGTCTTAATGTAAATTTATTCTAGCAGATTAAATAGAGCTAGTCAGTTATGGGACTGAACTGACATACCTTGATGGGTTCAGTTGCTGATATTACTTGAAAGTTTTTCAGTTTTTTTTTTCTATTAGATTTTTCCAGTTTGGGTAGCTTGAGGGACTGTAGATCAATGAAAACTGATCAGATGTATAGGAGATTAGGAAGTAGATTGTTTTGAACTACAGTCAGATGTGCATATTTGTTAGAAAAGGTTTGACTTTATGAAGGACCCAGTTTGGGATAGTTTTTTGAAAACAGACAGGAAAATAAAATAATTCATTTCTACTCTCTATTTCTTTATGTTTTACTATCACTTGGTTGATGTTTCATCCAGATAATTTGAATTTGCTGATGCTGTAATGATCACTGTAGCCTTATAGAAAATTATGCTGGTACTTATTGCAGCACCAGTAATCCAATGTGTGTGGTCTTTTCTTTGTGGATGTGTGAGTCTGGACATGGACTATTTATGTAATGCTATATAAGGTGTTCAGATGAGCTTGCTCCCTACAACAGTGTTGCTTTATACTATATTAAGAGGTTGAAACTTTGACATTTTGTCCTGCTAAATCTTCATCTGGATGAAACTCAGAGAAGCAATTTGATTATGTAGGTTAAACTATAATATTCAAAAGGCAAACCCAAAGAACAGAAGAGAAAAAAATTAACCAGAAAGTATTTTATTTGCAGAGTAGCAAACTGCCCTGCAAACATACTCTCCCTTCCAGTGGAGGGCAATAACCCCTACTTCCCAAAACTATGCATGCTAAATCTACTGTTGCATCAACTTGAAGAAAGGAGAACTCTCTCAAAATAAGTGAATACCTGGCATTGCAAATTTAGAAAATGCACCATCAATGATTTTCTTTGGAAATCAATGATCAGTGCTGTTGTATTCCTTGGCATCTTGTGCTTTTGGGCAATTGATATTTAAGGAAGTTCAGGTCTGCCACCTGTAGATATATTGATTATGCATGTATAGTTTAAGAAAAAATACTGAGCAAGGTAGACTGACCAACCACAGGTTTCTTAGAAGGAAGGCAGATGAATTAGCACAGATTAATGAAGAAGTTATACAAAAATAGTAAAAACGATCAATCAATATATAAACTACAATGGTATAAATATGACAATGATCAAACTGTTTGTCTTAATAGAGTGACTACAACAGAAATGAATACATGGCATACTGATATGTTTTATGGAAATAGTTTTGAGTGATTCTTATCTACAATTGATTAATGATCTACACAAATTTGAGCTGGGTGAGATATGCTTATATATTATAATTTGCTTTTATTCATTAATCACTTAGGTGGACTACTTCAGAAACCATTTACAGTTATATCTAGGTTACAAAGATGTTCTACATGCAGTATATATAAATAAATAGATTAGAGCAGACAGAAAAGCATTATTTTTGTAGAGAGTAGAATGGAAAACAGATGCTTGCGAAACACCCAGACATACAGACAAAGGTTATTAAAGAGCTATAAACAGTAACATGATGTCAGGACTGACGCATGGAATATGTAGCTGTGAGATGGAAGTCTTGACCACTGTGTCAACATGCTGCCTAAGATGGACCCATGTGGATGTCTCAGTACTGCTTCCTAGATGTCTTTGAGAGAGGCCATCATGTAATGCTAAACTTCTTCCAAACTGCACTATTTATAACAAATATTTTGTGATTTTGTGGCAGAACACAAGGGTTAGAAAATAAGGCTGCTAGAGTACTATGCGATGCCAATCTTCTTAAAATGCATAATTAATACATCTGCCATTTTTCTGTCAACTTATTGGGTATTCACAGTATGAGCATAATGTTGGTTCACGTCTTTAATTTTTAAGATGATACATCGACAGCTATGACACATAGGTTAGTTTATGTGTCATTTAACCTGGTGGTCTTGTTAAATGGCCGGCACATTTAAATGTAAAGATGGAGAATAGTCTGGAAATAGCTGACACCTTTGACAGTTGGCATAAACATTAGAAAGTTCTGTATTTTCTGCATATTATGTTAGATTCATTTCTATAGCAACAGACTCTTATGTCATAAAAATGAATAATAATTAAAACAAAGAAGAGTGACACCATTCAAAATAGCAGAAAGTGTTGAGACAGACTAATCTACTGCTGTCTGAGTAGCCACAGGGAATATGTGCTATAAATTATATTTTACCATATAAGACTGTATCCCAGTGATATATAGTCATTTAAGACAAGTCATGGAATTGCTGAAAAAAATAGTTGTCATCTCTCAGGAATCAGTCTAGGGGATGATCACGGACCTTTGCATCTGTGGAGTAGTCAGACCAAGTCACGTTTGATCATAGAAATCATACACTCCTTATTATTAATGGAGAAAAAATTATATGTTAACAGATTTTTCACACACACTTTTAAAAGAAGATAAAAATGATTTCATATTACATTGTGCTTTGCTTCTTCTATACTAGTCATGTAGATGATTATGTTTCATTAAGTTACCAGCTCATTAAATCAGCATAACGTATATTGACTACAAATGCTCAAATCTCAGTTAATCAAAAATAACCCCCCAAAAACAGTGTTTTATATAGGGAGGAAAGACCTGTGCACCCCCTTCACCATATGGAGAGCTGTACCCTCCACATAACCCATTATACCTACTAAGTTCAAGCTCACCAAACAGTGGGGAAAGGGCAAAATCCCACTCCCTATTGGGTAGCAATCCTGCTAAAATAATGCCAACATGCTGAGATGAACAAGCAGTTTTACAAAACAATTGTTTTAACAAAACATTTCATATAATGAGCATATGATCAAATACACTAAACCCATTTGGACATTTTGTAAGGGAATATGGCCCTTAGTGACTAAATATTATTGGATTAAATATAGTTTCTGGGGCAGACAAATTTGTCTGTGAACACTGGTTCAGAATGGATGAATTAGGAATCCTTTAGTAGTTCAATTAAGTTAAGATAGGGAAGAATAGGAGCTGTTTTCAGAATGAGGAAGTTTAACAGAAGGTAATGAGGCTAGTGGAAGGATGTGAGGTAGGTAGAGGGAAGAGGGAAGATTTGGCAGTGGGTCAAGTATATAAGGGGAGTGTAAGGATGTCATCAGCCTTTTTGGCACTGATGTTAAGAACTTGTGCTCCTAATATCTGTGTCCGTAGCCAGTAGAAGTGCTGGCTAGGTACCACCTTTGAAGTATAAGGGTATGTGTGGCGCATTTTATTTATCAGGGTAGGTATCTTGTTAGTCTGTGTGAAGGTTATACACTTAAAATATAATAATATGAATTATATAAAAATAAAAGGGAGGAAGAGGGATATTTGTAGGGAGTAGTGTTGGTGGGGGGACTCCAGGAATATATAAGGCAAAGGGGGAATAATATACAACAAGGAAAGTAATTGACATTAATATATAAAATGCATAGTTATAGTAAGTACACAAAGAGAAAAGGGACCTTGCTACAAGTAGGCAGGGTGAGAGGGCTATTAGGTTTAGGGTGGAAGCTGGTAAACGTTTAATTCAGTTTCTTACCTTTTTGGTAGACCTCCAGTGAGAGATTATGTGTGGAATTCATAGGACCTGGGGTTCCCTGTCAAACATGGTCTGCTCTCAATTACCTTGGTGGGCCCCGTGGGAGAACAGAGGCTCAACAGGCTGCAAGGAGTTCAGGCCAGTGGTCCTCAGGGTCATGTCCTGTGCTATACTTAGGAGGTGGGGTGGTTCCTGTATAGGAAATTTAGGTCACCTCTCTGGCTGCATCATGAGTCTGCATGGGTGGAAGAGCCATCAGCAATAACAATGTGCAATAATTAACGACAGTTGAAGGGATATTCACTTCTGAGGTAGAAGAGAATTCCTTTTCCAATTCTTCCTTCCTGATGTAAGTGTGGAAGTGCTTCCAGAGGTTGTCTGGTTGGTGATATTGTAACAATGCTAGTGAATTTTGATTTATTTAAACTGAGCAGTTGGTAATGCTGCCATTTCATTTGTTTATTTGAATGACTTGAGTTACAAACTGTTTTGAATTTTCAGAGTTTGAAATATCCTAATATATTATTTGCATTGATAGTAAGATCTGATCACACTGACTATGTTGGATTAAGTATTTTTGTTTGAGTCGGCATTCATGAACAAATAATACTACCCACTTACAAATATTTCTCTTTTCTCTGCTACCCAAATCAAACAAATATATTTTATTTAAAACCTTATTTTTTGTCTTTTCTTCTGGAGTGGAGGAACAAGGATGAAAAAGAGCAACAACTGAACCATTCCTTCTATATAGATGATTAATTTTAGTATTAAAAATGTTTCTCTTTCTTGACTTGCATTGTACGGCTGCTTATTTTTTTTGAAGTGCCACAAGTCTACCTTCTTAGCTGATACTTTCAGACAGTAAAGTACTTAGTGTGGCCATTGCATGTTTGAGGAAATATGCTAGCATTAATTCTGGCACTTTAATCATCTCACAGTACTATCCTGCTGTTTGCATTCAATCAGTATGGCCAGGATTCATAGAACACTGCTTCACTGCATAGGCAAACTGCAGTCCACTGCTAAAATGACATATCTAATCAAGTAGGGATGCATTTCTCAAGTAAGTAGGTAGTTGCACTCCAAGCAGAAAGAAAAGTGTGAGTGCAAACTTTGTAATTGAAGCAGGCTGATATAGCAGAAACTGTAAAAAGAAGGGAAAGGTGACATCTTAACACTATACTGTGCAGGATTTGCAAAAATGAGCATAAGTGACACAGTGCCATTTAATGAGTGCTACTGCCAGTGGTGTCAGGCTGCCACTGACGTCTTCTAAGGAAAAAAATATCCAGGAGATTTGAAAGGGCTGTGAACAAGTGAACATCTTCCTGCTTCATGAACCAATATAGAGGGAAACAAAGGCATATAATAGCATACACAGAATACACAGCAGGAACAGTGTAAGGTAAACAAGATATGGAGAAAGGAGTGTATTTTTTTTAATAGAAAAAAATCCAGTTTTATATACAGAGAGAGGGGAAGGGGGGTGGAAGGAATAAAGGTGAGTGAATGGAGGGGGGAGTGTAGCCAGTGAGGAGTACAAGGCACACATAACAAATACAGGTGATTAAGAGTTGATGAGAGTGGACATGGAGGGAGATATGAAAAGCACATAATTCCAAAACTGACAAACAAAAGGTAGATAAATGGCTGGGGAAAGGATGCCGTAAACAAAGACTTCTACGTATTATCAGCTTAGGATGCCTTTGCTGTGACCCACTAGCTAGTAGTCTTGGGATGGAGTGGATGATGGCATGGGCCAAACCCACTCCTGGTGGCGTGATATAGATTGGTTGGCCAAAGAGTCACGGCTGAGTCAACGGTGGCCTCCACTTCAGACTCTAGCTCCAGCTGGGCCAAAATCAGCAATGTGGGCTAAATGTCTGGGAAGGCACACAACTTTCAGCAGCTAAGGCAATTCCACACTAATCACCAGCATCAGATGCAACCTTGGCCAATACAACAATAGGGATCTAATGAACGTGTCATTCTGGAGGACCATGATGACTTGCAGAAGGAAGGTAAAATAGGAAACATGGCAATACTGATGAATACTTAGAAGTGTCATGCCAGATATAATCCAGGAAAGGACATATGATGCAAACAATCCTGCTGTACCTGTATTTTCTGTTACCAGCTGCAGCAAGTGGTAGTAATTTCTTTATATTCTGCCTGTGCTGAAAGACAAAAGTGATATACCAGCAATTTCATACCACAAACAAGTGCATGTGAGATGCAGATGGCAGTGCTAAACTATAGCTGTATATACATGTGCAAGCAAGCAGAATCCTGAAATACTTTCCACGGGCTAACACAGAGCTATAGTAGCAAGTGTATGTGCAAAGAAATAATAAGGCAGGTGACAATAAAATGACAAGTCAGGTGGCAATGTCTAGGAGAATAACCTACACTATCACATTTATGTATGGAAGAGCAGGACCAGCCACACTAATGTTGCTAGAAGCATTGAAGCAGATGTCACTACACTAATACAGACATGTGCAATGATGCACTGAAGGGGATGCCCTACACTATAGGTTCATAGATTCATACTAAGCTAATTGCCCTTGCGAGCCATTTTAAGCCTAGCCAATTATCCCTTGTGAGACTCAAACCCTGCAGCTTGCGTTTGTAAGGCAAACACCTTAACCATTAGGCCACCCATGACTTAAGATAA
The DNA here is from genome assembly GCF_019279795.1 of Protopterus annectens. Taxonomy (NCBI): domain Eukaryota; kingdom Metazoa; phylum Chordata; order Ceratodontiformes; family Protopteridae; genus Protopterus; species Protopterus annectens. The sequence continues at coordinate 1,551,735,226 of NC_056728.1, forward strand.
CACAGAAATGTGCAATGATGCACTGAATCAGATGCTCAATACTAACACAGTAACATGCAATGATGAACTGAAGCAGATGCCACTACACTAACACAGTAATGTGCAATGATGCTGTCTAACATTTATGTGAAATAGTGGCTGCAGCTCAGAAGGTTACAGCCTCTACCATGCCTTAAAAAACACTGTGCTATAATAAATCACCTGGCAATTACCAAACATACAATACAGAGACAGCCACCTGCAACAGTCATCCTGAAGTATCATGTAATCTATCAGAGTAAATAAAAAATACAGTATGAAGAAAACTGTGAAATATGTAAAATGTTTACTATAGAAAGTGCTGTAGGCAGTAGAAATGTTAAAACTTACTGTACCATTCTAGGCACCCTTGTCGTAGCTCTAATTCCCACACCCAATGATGTTCAGGGTTGCAGTGATACAGGTTGTCATACTAATGGCCTGTACTTCTCACTGTTACATAGGTTGATAGCTGCCTTGGACAGCTAGTCTACCAGGTCATACAGACATTCATATTCCTTAAAAGAAACAATGTAAGTCTAAAGAGCTGCTACTTGAGCTGTCTTTGGAAGAGATAGAGCATAATGTCCAATGGACATTAGACTAATATCTAGCCCTCAGTTGTTTAAATACTCACTAAAACACTTTCCCAACCAATCCTGGCTTAGTACTTGCATCACACCAGCTGAAACACCATCCTTTCTCTCATTCCCTTCTCTTTCTCATCCTATTACTCTTCCCCTATTTTCCTCTCATCTTTTTATCATGCTTCTCTCCTTCTGTACCTTCCACTGTCCCCATCATCTCATTTTAATAATGACCCAAAGCCTAATTTTAGCTCTCTTCTGTCAACATACAACTCTCAAACTGTAAACCTTTTTTTAAATATTGTAAAATCATTTCTTCTTCTGCCTCATTTGTATTATATAAATATTTCACTGTTGACTCTTCTGTCATTGTGTATTACTGCAAATGTATTAAATGTCCTATTATTGGAGCTTTTCTCCCTGAGCCTCCACTGAAGATGTGTTATATGACTATTTGGACTTTCCTAGTAAATAAATGTCAAATATATAAATAAAATAAATAATGCTTTCCTCCTCTGAACACCACAGGCACTGTCCATAGGACACTTGCATCTTTCGACATCTCCATAAAAGTAGAGCATAACAAGATGGCAGCATGAAAACCCCGAAAATGAACTACAAACAAGTAAACCAAAAATAACCGGTACCAACTGCAGGCAAGAAAAAGAAAACCCCGCCATATATGGGACTCAGAATTACATGCAGCATAATGTAGCACCTTGTAGTTGCAAATAATGCATAGACAAAGAGCTTAACATCTTAAATGTACACATTGCCATGCACCACATGCTGGAGACATGCTTCACTTGTGCTCTTCTGTTAATCAGAGATACATACACAAGGCGTAATCTAACCTTATTAGCATACACATGGTGCAATGGTGCAAAGTAATTTGTTTCAGGGAATTTTATTGCAGATCTACCACAAGAAACTATAATTATGGGTGACCCCAATATCGACTGGACTTCCTGTAGTAGTACATCCCCATCTATCCATATCAACCTTCACAGCATCGCCCAAATTATCCAATCACCTACTAGGATAGATAAAAACACAAAAAGAGAATCCATTCTTGACTGGACACTCACAAACAGGCACACTTCCTCATTACAGGCAGACTGTCTCCCAGACAGCTTAAGTGAACATCTCATTACCTTTCTTTTTACAAGAAAGACTCACCTAGATAAGCATACTAGATACATCACTATTCGATACAAAAATAACTTTTCCCCCCAAACCTTCATATCCGTATTAAACTCCAGTAATTGGGAACCACTAAAACATCTACCACTAGATATAGCCAATGAATATTTTAACTCCACATTTCTAAATATCCTAGATTAATTAGCTCCTACAAGGACCATTAAGACTAAATCAAACTATGCAGAATGGCTATTCACTGAAACAAAATCCCTTCTTAGAAAACGCGACAAAGCACGACACGCCAAAAAGATAAATCCAAAGAAACCAAACTAGTCTACCAACAACTTATAAACCTAGCTAAGAAAAAAAATCAAACTTGACAAAATAAACTTCAATCACAACACTCAGTTTCAACACCAAAATAACCCCAAAAAGTTCTGGGCCACTATCAATAAAATCCATCACCCTGGCAACACCACCACCCCATCCCCCGCAATCCCAGACAATCAGTCCCCCATTGAAACATTATTCAACAAATACTTTGCAGAATCTATACTAACTCTCTCTAAAAACTCCTCCAACTCTCCCCCAGACACCCCTAAACAGATACCAAGCAACCACAGCAATGATACTTTCTTCTTTCATCCAGTTCCAGTTACTGTTATTAAAAAAAAAACACCTACTTAAACCTAAACTTACCACCCTTGCAGCCAATAAACTTCCAACAGAATTCCTAAAAATAGCAGCCATAGCATATCCAGTCTGTATTCTAATAAACAGATCTATAACAAAACAACAAATTCCATCAGTCTGGAAGATATCCCACATTATTCCCCTACATAAAGGAGGAAGCTCAACTGAGCTATCCAACTTTAGACCCATCGCCATCCTGTCACCTTTCTCTAAAATACTTGAACAATGCATTTATACTGAAATCATGTCCCATCTTCTCAAAAATAGCCTCCTGTCCAAGTCACAGCATGGATTCTGTACCTATCACAGCACCTCCACCGCTATGCCATCCTTTACTAACACTATTAACTAGTGTAGGAATAATGGTCTCATTGTGTCCTCTACCTTCCTTGACCTGTCAAAGACATTTTACACAGTATCTCATGTCATACTTCTAAACTCTCTAATAGAGTTTAACCTAAGTAATCCCACTGTCAACTGGTTTAAAAACTACCTTTCAGGATGTAAGCAAGCTGTACTATGGCAAAACAATATAGCCCCCCTACTTCCCATTAATCTGGGTGTTCCTCAGGGATCCATCCTTGGCCTACTTCTGTTTACACTCTTCACAAACAAATTATACATTGTCACAGGACAAGCCTCCCTTGTCCAGTATGCAGATGATTCCACCTAAATATGTGCTGCACCCTCTCTCCAAAATATACAGAGCATAACCCAAGAAGCTTTCTTACAAGTGGAAAAATAGTTGCCTGACTCACAACTCATTCTTAATCCAAACAAAACAAAATGTATGCTATTTACCCAGGTAAACCACCATACTCTCCATCCCCTTTCTTCATATCATCTACTATTCTCACTATCATCTCTCTTGTACTCCATACAAAGCTCTTAGGCGTCACTATCGACTGCTCTGTCAAATTTGACTTACACATAGCCCAGACCATTAAAAATGTAAATAAAAAACTTGGTAGCCTGCACAGAAATAAACAGTCCCCTGGATTCACTAACCTTCCGTGCAGGACTAGCTTAGTCCTGTACGGAAGCACCCGTTTAGGAGCAGGACGGCAGCCCACCACGCATAGAAATGAAGGTGCACTGGCCGAGCTCTTGGGCTTACACAGAGCGTGTATGAGTGCAGGGGGCATGTATATTCTGAGAGCTCTGCTATGAAGGATGGGAGAAAGGTAGTAAACAATGAGTGAGACCGCCCATAGATGTACGCATAGCCTCAGCAACATCCCCCACATGTATAACAGCAATAGTGAATAAAAAAATTAAAAAAAATATGCATTGTTAATGAAACAGATGAGGTTTAACCGTAGGTTTACGGGTTTGCCCATCGCTTAGCTACGGCTAATGTAGCTTAAATAGCAAAAGGAGGATGAAAAGCAAGATATGTGCAAGTGAAGCAGTACAGCAATACAGTAGTGGGCAGCGCGTTCGCCTAACAAGCAATCAATCCCAGTTCGAGTCCCACTGTAGTACATGTCATTCCCATGTCAAATCACTGTTATGATCAATATATTTAGTTGTATAACCTAATAAATAACATATATGTGTGAACTAGAGTAATACGCTGTGTAATGAATGATAATCTCATACACTTGCCAAATTCACTACCTCCCCAGCAACCAGTAGACTATTACTGTCTAAAATATAGCAGTAGTAAGGATAAATAAGCACTGGTAAACAGGTGTAAGTCTGTTTGCATGATGGTAAGCAGTGCTTACACAGAGTAAGCAATAGTGAGGCTAACCATGTGTAAGCGGATGTCACCAGAAGTTAACAGTGCTTACCGTCATGCAAACCTGCTGACAACTGCGTAAAAGTGCTTCAACCAGTCCGTATCCAACGGGCCTCATTCTGGCCAGCAACAAATTAAACAGTCTCTGCAAGGCTCGAACCCAGGAACCTGCACATCTTAGCCAATGTGATTTACCACTAAACCACTGCAGATATACATAATCCTGATGTTTCCACAAACATAGCATCCAGCAATACCATTCAACATTACAGGACATGTAGCTATACAAGTAGATGTATGTGTGTATATATATCTATAACTAAATAGATTTATACCTCTCCCTCTCTGTATATATATATATATATATATATATATATATATATATATATATATATACATACATACATACATATAAATATCCAGATATAGATATATACATATGCAGACATCCATACATCTATATGTCGTTAGATATATATATATATACAGCGATATATATATATATATATATATATATATATATATATATATATATATATATATATACATATATATATATATATATATATATATATATATATATATATATATATATAAATATGTGGAGTGTGTGTGTGTGTGTGTGTGTGTATATATATATATATATATATATATATATATATATATATATATATATATATATATATACAGATATATATCTATAGATATGATACAGCACATGAGAATGACATATATGACCACAGGCACCGCCAATGGGGGTGAGGGGGCTAAATCAATATACATGTTACACATACCGATATCCTCCCCAGCTAAACAGGTGAAACATACAAACAAACACACAAAAAAAGGAAACAAACCATTGCTCCTTAAACTACAGGCAGGATACTACCAGTGGGAGAAACATTGTCGACCCGCTAAGTCTAATCTAGAAACAAAGACAAGGACGTCCCTTGTGGGACAACCCAAAAATTGATGGCTATTTGGGTTCCTGCCATTACATAGATGCGCAATGGCAGGGCATGTATGTTCTCGACTACAAGGTTGGGAAAGCCTGATGATCCATGGGCCGAGACAATGTATGTGATGGGTCCCACGAAGTGGAGAGTGGGCAGTGTGAAGTGGTGTGATTAGACCCAATCTGCACCCAGAGAAAGGATGATTGCTGTGGAGGAGGAACGGGGGGAGGAACGATGAGTATGGAATTATGGGCCGAGGCGTGCCGGTGTTGGATGGAGCGGTTCTAATCGGACCACCTTGTGGATGTAAGCAATAATGTGTATTGGGCAGAGCATACGCCTAACGAGCAGGCATTTCCGGTTCGAATCTGACTACAGCACAGTCTATTTTACACAGCTAAACATGTTATAACCAATAGTTTTGTTGCAAAACCCACGGAATAACACATATGTATGAACCAGTGTACTGCAGGAAATGCACATGTGTAGCTGTGTCATAATGAATAAGGCACTAGTAACCAGATGTAAGCACAACTAAGCAGTAGTAAGCATATGTAAGAACTAGTAAGCATTTTTATGTGCGTTTGCTCTGGGGTAAGCACTGCCTACACAGATTAAGCAATGTGGAATCTAACAGAGTATAAGAAACTGTAACCAGAAGTTAGCAGTGCTGAGCTTCGAACAAACCTGCGTACAACTGCTTTAAATTGCCTTAATAACTCTGTATCCAACAGCCTGTGTTCTGCCCAGCCACAAAATAAACAGCCTCTGCAAGGCTCGAACCCAGGACCATGCACACAATAACATACCACTAAGCCATGCCAGATATTCATGCATATGATGTTGTCAGAAACATAACATCCAGCCCAGCCGTGCAACAGTACAGAGAATGTATACCTACATCTAGATGTATGTGTGTGTGTAGATATATTAATATCTATACAGATACAACATATCTATATATGTAGTAATATATATATATATATATATATATATATATATATATATATATATATATATATATATATGTATATATAAATATCCAGACATATATACATATATATACGGATATATGAACATATATACATGCAAATGCCGACATGTTCACATATATATGTCAACACCTATATGCCCACATATACACAGAAAGTTACATATATGTATGCAGAGATATATCTCCGTAGGTATAGATGGACATAGTTATAAATATGTAAGCAAATATATATATCTATATAGGTATATATGGCCAGACATTTGTAGATAGCAATGGTAGATTAACAGAAACATATATGTCCACATGCACTGTTAATGGGGTTGAGAGGCCCCAAAAAATATATGCCTCGTACAAATTTATCATACCCCCCCACTGCAAATCACATCTGCCCTGCAATACACTACCAAGTTTATTTTATTTTAAGTGTTTTATTTAAATAGGGATTTAAATTATTCTTCTTTTATGTGTCACATTTTTATATCACATTCCCCTCTTCCCCACCCACTAGGTGAGCTGACCAGTACAGGCCCATCCAACCCAGCCTCACCTTAACCCATATTTACTTTACCCACAGTTCCACCCCCCCCCCCCTGCTGCACACATGCAGCCACCATCACTTCTCTGGTTACCAGCCTGTAGCAACCACACCATCACACTTTGCCCACCTTCCACTCCTCCTCCCCTCAGGACATATCTTGTACATTGTCCCGACCCAAGTATCTTCGGTCTTCCATATGCTGTAGTCCATGCACATATGAACACAGTCATGTTTACCTTTGCAGACATGAGGTTACCCCAAAGAATAACACCTTAATTTTTGGGTCGTCCTGCATGGGACAACTTTATTCTTGGTAATAACAATAGACTTCACGAGTGACTTTGTTTACAGCAATGGTCCTATTTTTAGGTAGTCAATCAGGTTCAGGAGACAAGATTGGCCCTTCATGAGCCCAACCTGGGTGGTGTCCAGTGTTTGCTGGTTGCCAATGTCTTAGTCTATAAGTTCCATGATAACGCATTCCATGCCCTTGCAGATCAGGCTCATCAGACTGATGGGATGGTAGTTCCCAGGATCCAAGGTGAATCTCCCCTGGTGGAATGTGATGACTGTAGCTGTGCACCACAAAGAGGGATCAAAGCCTGAGGTGGGGCTATGATTAAACATGACACTCAGGTGAGGTGCAAGTGTATTTTATAGTTCATGTAGTACACAGCCCGGGATGTCATCTGGTCCCATGGATGCTATATGCCTAGCTGTGGAGAGTACGGTTTCTTCCTGTGTGGCTGTGATTACTGGAATTGGCAATCTTTTGGTAGTGAGATGGGCCCCTTAGGGAGTGAGAGGAGGGTGAATGTGGCACTAAAGTGATCTGCCTGGATATTGACAAACTCCTTGGAATCAGTATATTTAATGCCATTCTGTAGTAGCTCAGAGCAGTTCAGGGCATTGCCGTTTAGATTCTGGACATAACTATAGAATGTCTTGTGGTTGCCCTTGGAATCTTCGGCAATTATATGTACATGACAAGCTTTGAGGGGATTCTGTGGGATCTCAGCTTCTTACTTTGGCTGGTAAGGGAGCTGTTTGCATTTTGGGATTATCCTTTTTTCTTCAGCAGCTTCTTCCATCTGTTGCATAGTTTGTTTATGGCAGTGGAGCACCAGATTGGCTTCCATATGTGGAGGACAGCATCTTGGTTCTATTTGGGATGGCACAATTCATGCACGAGTGGATGTGCTCATACAGTGCCTTAGTGTAGGATTCACCAGTTGCACTGTCAGCTCCCATCTCCATGGGTGTCATGAAGTTTGTCACGTCTGACTTGAGTAGCATGACGTTGCCTTTGGAGAGGGTTCATATGGAGGTTTCCTTAGTGGCGTGTGGGGGTGAGATGTGGATGTCAATGGTGATTACCTTATGGTCAGACCTGACCAATGAGGGGGTGACCACTGGTGTGAAGCATCTGTCTCTCATGTAGGTAATGACTGGGTCTAGGATATTGGAGCCCCTGGTTGGGCAATGGATCAGTTGATCCAGGGGGTTGGAATGTATGAATTCCAGGAACCGTTTGTAAAAGGTGTTTGTACCTGAGTAGTTTTCCCAGTTAATGGCAGGGTAGTTGAACTCACCCAGTATTATGGTGTGTGGTTGTATCTTAATATTGTCCAGTATGTTTATAAAGGTGTAGTGAGAATCTCGCTGCATGGTGGGGATCTGTAGCAAGCTACTATTTGGAATGCAGTCTTACCTAGTGTTAGTTGCACCTGGAGATTCTCAGATGCATTGTGTTGGGAACTAGGCTGGAGGTGTGAATAACCTCGGTGAATATGGACACTCCTCCACCTGTAGTGTTGTGGTCTTGGTTTGGTGCCCGAAATGTGTGATAAGAGTTGTAGCCTGGTATTACAGGTGAGCTGTCTGGAGTGTTGAACCAGGTCCCATTTACTGCACTGATAATGATGTTCCCCATTTGCAGGTGTGCCTCAAGAGAGTGCCTTTTTAGGTTTAGACGTCTAGCATTGAGTAGCAGTACCTTCAGTTTTGCATGCTTGTACCTGTTATGGTGGTGGTTTTGTCCTTTGAACCGTGCTTAGATAAGGCACTATGCAGGTGCTAAGAGCTGTAGCCAGTAACCTGAATCCCAGGGGCAACAGGTGCAGACCATCTCTGGCAAAGCATCGTGGTTTGTCAATCATGTCATCCCAGGCAGACAGATACTGGATCCCCTTTGAATATATATATATATATATATATATATATATATATATATATATATATATATTATTTATTTATATATATGTGTGTGTGTGTGTGTACATATATATATTTCCATATATGAATATGAATTTAAATTATGTTTCTCTTATGTTTTACTTGTTCTATATTTCATCCAACCCAACCCATCCTTGACCCATAATGTCATTACCCACAGTTCCAACTCCCTCCCCCCGCTGCACACACGCAGCCACCATCCATCCTCTGGCTACCACCCCATAGCTACCACACCACCACACTTTGCTCACCCTCCACTCCTCCTCCCCTCGGGACTCATCTTGTACGTTGTCCTGACCAAAGTATTGTAGGCCTTCCACACACTGTTGTCCATGCACATATGGACACAGCCATGCTTACCTTTTTAGACATGGTGTTGCCACAAAGAAAATCACCCAATGTTTGGGTCATCCCACAATGGACGAATGTTGCCCTGGTAATAACAATAGACTTCACATGTGACTTTGTCTACACCAACGGTTTTAGATACATAACATACATATGTGAACTGGAGTACTGCAGTAAAGCCAGATGTGAGGCATTAGTGTAATAAAGTGTCGAAGTCCCCAGGACCCCATACATGGTATGTACACATGGACCACAGATACCAAACACAGATATAACATGCAACAAATAAGAAATCAATGTCAAAAGGAAAATATAATGCTAACTAGATGGTAAGCAATGCTAAGAATTGCACAGGTCAGCCTATGTGTTGTAAGCAATGTGTACGCCGGCTAACTAAATCTGCCCAGGGGTATGTCCCTTTAAGCAATGCCAACATTAGGTAAACAGGTGTGCCCATAGCATAGCCTATTCAAAACCATCCAATCATGGGAAAGTGTGGGAAATCGGGCGTATTTAAACACCCAGGTGCCAATAATTCCCATTACTGGTTGCAGCTCCCTTTTGTAGGTAGAATGGCTGGAGTTGGGGAAGAACACATGGATGTAGCCACCTACTGATAGCACTGAAAATACACACACTCCCAGTGATATATCCAACACAAGACGTGTGGTGGACAGACAAAACATATGCCCACAGTTGAGAGCTATGCAGATAGACTGCAGTCCATGTTAAACTAGTATGTACACATAAACACTGCAAAACTGGTGCTATACAGTGCATATACCAACACTGCTCATACTCTGTACTTCTAGAACCTTATACAAATATGTAGCAGCTCTGAGACTGCAAGTCCTCTTCTGAGAGGTATTGATACCTGCTGTCTGTAACACTGCTGCCCACATGGAGGAAGGATGTCCACCATACAGGAAAGGTAAAGGGACCATGCCCAAATGATGTAGGGATTTATAGTAGTGGGTTGCCATGACAGTGGTAATTGGAAGTACTACACAGCATGCTGTATGCAGGTAGCAAGTGGAGGACACTGATTGGTGCAGAGATCATCATCTGATCATGTGCTCTACCTACAAAAGCCATGCTGCAATCTATTAAAACCAGCTCATTCCAGCTACTGAAGAGAGAGAGGGAGAGAGAGAGAGAGAGAGAGAGAGAGAGGGAGAGGCACACACAATCTCAAGCAATAAAGAGAAATAGCTGTAGGCTAAGGCCAGGAAGAAAAAGAAAGTTTTGAACAGACATCACTCACACAACAGGTATGTTAAGTATATATGCATGTAACTGACTGTAGTACTTGGGCCATAATAATGGGATAGATGATGTTGAATGATTTGTATGTGCCAGCAGGTGTAGTTGTAATGATGTTCAGCTGAACAAATGCTATAGACACTAGAGTCTGTCCCTATGAGTGGTGGGCCATATCCATCGACTGTGCAGAGCAGCACTGACTGACAAGATGTAAGCCATCATACTGGGTGTTGTGTAATGGAAAACATGTCTAGTAGTGTGGGCAATAGCCAGTGGTGGAGGTAATGGCATAATGAGGGATACGTGTGCTCCAGAGCCCACCATTTGCAGGATACTCAGGTTACTGTGTAATGTAGCATGCTGAAATGCCATAGGTGTGTAATAGGTGTACCTGCAATCTGTCTGTGTATATACCCCCCTAATGTTAGGCTGTGTCCATATGTGGCACCTGTCTGTAGTGAAGCAAGGCAGAACACTCCAGCTGCGCAAGAAGGAGAGTCAGAGATTATGGACCTAATGTCTGAATGTACCCTATAGATATATATATAGATATATAGGGTCTATGTTAAAACAACGAACGGAATAAATTTTGAACTCTCCGATGAGCGAAAACTCATATAATCGGTATCGCTATTGTGGGGGGCTATGCCCCCCAAACCCCCCTAAAGAATATATATTCCAACTCCGAGATCGCACTACAGTGAGGAAAGAACAAACTTTCTGATCTTCACTGTACCGTGATCTCACAATAGCAATATCGATCATAATCGTTTTCGTTCATCGGAACGTTCAAAATTTATTCCGTTCGTTATTTTAACATAGACCCAATATATAGAGATATATATACATACATCTATACATATATATATATATATATATATATATATATATATATATATATATATATATATATATATGTATATATGTACATACATCTATATATATTTATATATATATATATATATATATATATATATATACATATATATATATATATATATATATATATATATATATATATAAATATAGATACATAGATATGTAGATAGCTATATAGATATACATATATAGATGTATGTATGCACATACATATGTATATATATATATATATATATATATATATATATATATATATATAGATATATATATATATATATATATTATATAGATATATATATATATATATATATATATATATATATATATATATATATATATATATATATATATATGTATATATATATATATATATATATGGGTCCCCTTCACTACACCAACACGTCACAAAGCCGACACCCAAACCACCGAGACCAAAAGACCGACGACGCAGATGATCGACAAGGTGAAATCCTGACAGCCGAAACACCGACATGGGCAACGTGTGAGCGCAACTCGGTAAGTGTGCGATAGTGAGGGATTTAGGGTTAGGGAGCAGACAGGTAAGTGTGCAATAGTGAGGGATTTAGGGTTAGGGTCTTGCCTATTTAAGTGGTACAGTGTGAAATATTTTCTGCTTAAAAACCTCAGCTTTGGCCGACTAAGAACTTGCTATATTCAACTGGATGTATAAGAGAATTTAAGTACCTTTATCTGCTCTTTTGTTTTCAAAAAAAATACAGTATTTAAATTGATTTTAACTGTGTGGAAGGAATATTAGCTGAACTGGAAGTTAGTCAGTGTTTGCTGAATTTTGTTATTTGCTAGTAATTACAGGTGTGGGGTAGTCACATTCTTTGATTTCCTGTCCTTGCCTATTTAAGTGGTACAGTGTGAAATATTTTCTGCTTAAACCCTCAGCTTTGGCCGGCTAAGAACTTGCTATATTCAACTGGACGTATAAGAGAATTTAAGTACCTTTATCTGCTCTTATTTTTCAAAAAAATACAGTATTTAAATTGATTTTAACTGTGTGGAAGGAATATTAGCTGAACTGGAAGTTAGTCAGTGTTTGCTGAATTTTGTTATTTGCTAGTAATTACAGGTGTGGGGGTAGTCACATTCTTTGATTTCCTGTCCTTGCCTATTTAAGTGGTACAGTGTGAAATATTTTCTGCTTAAAAACCTCAGCTTTGGCCGGCTAAGAACTTGCTATATTCAACTGTACCTATACGAGAATTTAAATACCTTTATCTGCTCTTTTTTTAAAAAGAAATACAGTATTTAAATTGATTTTAACTGTGTGGAAGGAATATTAGCTGAACTGGAAGTTAGTCAGTGTTTGCTGAATTTTGTTATTTGCTAGTAATTACAGGTGTGGGGGTAGTCACATTCTTTGATTTCCTGTCCTTGCCTATTTAAGTGGTACAGTGTGAAATATTTTCTGCTTAAAAACCTCAGCTTTGGCCGGCTAAGAACTTGCTATATTCAACTGGATGTATAAGAGAATTTAAGTACCTTCATCTGCTCTTTTTTTTCAAAACAATACAGTATTTAAATTGATTTTAACTGTGTGGAAGGAATATTAGCTGAACTGGAAGTTAGTCAGTGTTTGCTAAATTTTGTTATTTGCTAGTAATTACAGGTGTGGGGTAGTCACATTCTTTGATTTCCTGTCCTTGCCTATTTAAGTGGTACAGTGTGAAATATTTTCTGCTGAAAAACCTCAGCTTTGGCCGGCTAAGAACTTGCTATATTCAACTGGACGTATAAGAGAATTTAAGTACCTTTATCTGCTCTTTTTTAAAAAAAAAATACAGTATTTAAATTGATTTTAACTGTGTGGAAGGAATATTAGCTGAACTGGAAGTTAGTCAGTGTTTGCTGAATTTTGTTATTTGCTAGTAATTACAGGTGTGGGGGTAGTCACATTCTTTGATTTCCTGTCCTTGCCTATTTAAGTGGTACAGTGTGAAATATTTTCTGCTTAAAAACCTCAGCTTTGGCCGGCTAAGAACTTGCTATATTCAACTGGATGTATAAGAGAATTTAAGTACCTTCATCTGCTCTTTTTTTCAAAACAATACAGTATTTAAATTGATTTTAACTGTGTGGAAGGAATATTAGCTGAACTGGAAGTTAGTCAGTGTTTGCTGAATTTTGTTATTTGCTAGTAATTACAGGTGTGGGGGTAGTCACATTCTTTGATTTCCTGTCCTTGCCTATTTAAGTGGTACAGTGTGAAATATTTTCTGCTTAAAAACCTCAGCTTTGGCTGGCTAAGAACTTGCTATATTCAACTGGACGTATAAGAGAATGTAAGTACCTTTATCTGCTCTTTTTTTCAAAAAAATACAGTATTTAAATTTATTTTAACTGTGTGGAAGGAATATTAACTAAACTGGAAGTTTTCACTCTGCTCTTCAGTTAGTCCCACCCACCCTCCCTGTTCTTGTTTTGGTCTTAATCTTAGTGGCCTTGCAACTGCCCGCCCCTCTTGTAAATTTGTGTTTGGATACTCCTTCTGGGCCCATCTCATTTGCTCACTCAACTGAGTGCAGTGAGATCATATTCTGATTTCAGGCACTCCTACTGTGTACAAAGAAGGCATCTGGGAAACAGAAAAAAAAAAAAAAAAATTAAGCTTGTTTCCTGCCTTTCCTGTTAAGTGGTATAGACTATTTGTAGGCTTCTGAGCCCCCAACCCCTTCTGTGTTGGAGGGAAGCCTTCTAGCTTAGTTTTTTTTCTTATAACTAGCCAGTTTTCTAGTTTCAACACTCAAATCTGTTTCTTTGATCTCAGCACTTGTTCAGAAAAAAAAAAAAAAAAAAAAATTAATCTGCTTTTACTGTACTTGTGTTTCTACCTACTTTTTTTTACTTTTGCATCATCTTAAAAGTACTCAATTGTATTTATTACTGCTTGGTTTAACTCATTCTAAGCCTTTTGGTTTAAACACTTGGGCTTCGGACCAGTTGTTTTGCACTGAGAGGGTTTGTGGTCTGCACTGTAGTGGCAGAACAGGTAGCTTACATCCTTCTAGGTTGGGAACTGTTGATTGAGGTCTCAGTGTCTGTTATTCTAAAAGTGTATTAATTCTGGTTTAAGCACTTGGGCTTTCAGGCCAGTTATTTTACATTAAGAGGGTTCGTGGTCTGCACTCTTGTGGGAGGAGAGGCTGGACTCTGCCCTTCTGAGCTGGGAATTTCTGGTTGAAGGCTTATAGTGCATGCATATCTGAACTGCTTCTTACTGAAGTTGGTGCGCCTTGTTTGCTGTGGCATAGACTGGATTCGGGCCTGCTGGATCTAGCTTTGTTTGTGTAACTTGAGCACTAATCCAGGCATTCTCTAAAGTATTCAATTGTATTTATTACTGCTTGGTAGTAACTTGATTAAAGTGTAGCTATCATTCTAAGTCTTTTGGATTAAGCACTTGGGCTTCAGACCAGTTGTTTTACATTAGGAAGGTTTGTGGCATGCACTGTGGTGGCAGGACAGGTAGCTTTCATCCTTCTAAGTTGGGAACTGCTGATTGAGAGCCCAGTGTCTGTTATTCTTAAACTGTATTAGTTCTGGTTTAAGCACTTGGGCTTCAGGCCAGTTATTTTACATTAAGAAGGTTTGTGGTCTGCACTCTTGTGGGAGAAGAGGCTGGACTCTGCCCTTCTGAGCTGGGAATTTCTGGTTAAAGGTTTATAGTGCCTGAATATTTGAACTGTATCTTACTGAAATTGGTACACCTTGTTTGCTGTAGCATAGACTAGATCCAGGCCTGCTGAATCTAGCTTTGTTTATATGCTTGTTGTTTGTTTGCTTATTTCCTTGGAACGCTAATTCCACCTAATACTGGCTTCTCAGCACTTCTGTGGATCACTAGTGATATCTGCATTGCTTACTGTACTTATTTCCTTGTTTCACTTGAAAGAAAGTTACTGTTTGTTGTTTTTGCATTTAAGTTACCTGTAACACATTGCACTTAAGTTACCTGGCACTTGCTCACTAAAGCAATTATATAAGTCAGCACTAAAAATTAAAAGCATTACACCCTCACTCCCCACTGGCCCTGGTTTTCAATTATTAAGGAATTCCCAATATTATTCTAGCATGTCCAAAGGTCAGTTGTCAATCTCCTCTCCGGTCCAGCTGGTGAATCTGGGAATCTTGAGGCAATGATACAACTGCCTCATGTACACAGACAATCCTCTCCTCCTCCCATCAAATTCCAACACATGTGAGAGATGCAACCATATAGCCAAACTGGAGGCTAACCTCTCTCAACTCAGTACTGGCATATCCAGTCAGGAGGAGAAGCAAACCACACTCACTACAATTCCAGTCTCACATAGACCTACCACGACAGCAAACCAAACATATAATCACACAAAAACATACTCGGAGGCTCTAAATAAAGATCTGCTGAAGCAGCAGAGACCTCCAAAGCAGACACCCAAGCAGCCGCTACTCCAAAACAAAACACGTGCAACACATATCTCACAAAGCCAGTGTGCCAAACAGTCACAGCCCTTAAGACTAAACAACACACCTGATACACTTGTAATAGGTGACTCTATTGTCAGGCACACTGACGTCCCGCTCACCAGGCTGAACAAGGAGAGGGTCATGGTGAGCAGCCTGTCGGGCGCTAGGATCCGCCACATAACACAAGCACTCAGGTCACTCCAAGGCAAGTACAAATATGATTCAGTCATTGTCCATGCTGGTGTGAATGGCCTGAGACGTACCTCCCTGGACTACATGAAAAGAGACATAAAGGAGCTCTCTGAGCATGTAGCCCAGGCCGGTATGACCCTGACCTTGAGTAGCATCTTACCCTCACCAAGAATGATGCCACAATATGAAGACAAGATGATCAATTTCAACAATTGGCTTAAGTACTGGTGTCATTCAAAGGGGATCCAATGCCTGTCAGCTTGGGATGATATGCTCGACAAGCCACGATGCTTCGCTAGGGACAGCTTGCACCTGTCACCCCTGGGATTTCGGTTATTGGCAAAGGCTCTTGCTACCCTCATAGTGCTTTTTTTAGGCAAGGCTCAAAAGACAAACCCACCTCCATAGGTATCACAAGGGATAAGAAACTAAGAGTAATGCTACTCAACACCAGAAGTCTAAACCTCAAGATGCACACACTCAAAACTCTCCTTAGCATGGAGAACATCGATATCTGTGCAGTAACAGAAACCTGGTTCAGGGATCCCGAGAGCACCCCAGCACTACCAGGTTATACCTCATACCATGCTTTTCGGCCCCATAACTTGGAACGAACCACAAAAGGAGGGGGAGTATCGATATTCATCAAAGATACCCACACCTCCAGGTTGGTGGCAAAGCACGAAGCATCAGAGACTATCCATGTGCAACTAACAGTGGGTAAAGCTGCCTTCCAGTTTATAGCCTGCTACAGATCACCCTCCCAAACCCAGGAACGCCACTTGGCCTTCCTGAGAACACTGGAAAATATGAAGGTCTCTCCAAACACCATTATATTGGGCGACTTCAACTACCCAAACATAGACTGGGAGCATTACTCTAGCTCCAACACCCTAGCCCAAAGGTTCCTAGAATTTATAAACTCAAATGCTATGGAACAACTTGTTACCACTCCCACAAGAGGGGAAAACATACTGGACCTGATCATCACCAACATGGGGACTCTATGCTCCAGACCAGAAGTTTATCCCTCACTGGTAAGATCAGACCATAAACTAATCTCACTGGATATTCACATCCCGACCCCACCCCTGCCCAGAAAACCACAGTGAAAAACTTCTCTAAAGCAAATTTCACACTCCTCAAAACTGAGGTGGAATCCTTCAAAACCCCGGGCCTGTGGAAAATATGGCCCAGACCGCAGAATCCTTTATAAACGCATTCTATGAACACCTTCAGAAATGCATGGATCATCGATCCCAAATAAAACCAAGACCCAATCCTCCAAAGGCAGGCGTCCTGTCTGGTGGACCCCAGCCATAAACAAACTATACAATAGAAGGAGGAAGCTACTAAATGATAGAGCAAAATCCCAAAAAGGGAAGGCATCACTGATCAGTATTGGCAAAAAACTACGGGCACACATAAAATTGTCTAAGGCCAGCTTCGAGAGAAAAATTGCACAGGACACTAAGGATAATCACAAGGCTTTCTTTAATTATGTTAGGAACCTGGGTGGTAATTCCCAGATATGCTCAGAATTAGTCCAAAATGACAAAAAATACACTGAACCCACAGACATTGCCAACATCCTAGCTGACAAGTTCAGCGCAAACTCCTCCCCACCAAAAGGGCAAATATCTATCCCAGCAGAGTGCTGCCCCACTGACATCTCAGATGCTCAGGTAAGAGCCGCCCTCTCCAAAGCAAAAAACACAGCATCAATGGGACCAGATGGTGTCCCGGGCTGCGTCCTACATGAACTCCAAGAAGAGCTAAACCCAAACATAAAACTACTGTTCAATCTCAGCCTTACTACAGGATATGTGCCCAAAGAGTAGCGTACAGCAACAGTGGTCCCTCTTCATAAAGGTGGTGCATCAACGGATCCTGGAAACTATCGCCCCATAAGCCTGACTAGCTTGGTCTGCAAAGCTATGGAAAGGATCATCATGGACCTCATAAATAAAGATATTGGGGACCTACAAACACTGGATCCTACCCAGTTCAGCTTTGTTAAGGGCAGATCCTGCCTCTTAAACCTGGTTGATTTCTTTGAAACAGCCACCAAGGCCATTGACGAGGGGAAGGTGGTACACACAGCCTACCTGGACCTCGCAAAAGCCTTCGATACAATACCCCACTCGGGCATTATAGATAAGCTCACCAGCTTAAATATAAACCCCTATGTCACTAGATGGATTGCAAACTGGCTCAAGGACAGAACCCACATGGTTAGAATTGCTGGA
Source organism: Protopterus annectens (assembly GCF_019279795.1). Taxonomy (NCBI): domain Eukaryota; kingdom Metazoa; phylum Chordata; order Ceratodontiformes; family Protopteridae; genus Protopterus; species Protopterus annectens. The sequence continues at coordinate 1,551,753,544 of NC_056728.1, forward strand.
GCCATGTCAGACTCCAAACCAGTTACAAGTGGTGTCCCACAAGGCTCAGTCCTGGGACCTCTCTTGTTCGGTATATATTTCTCGGAGGTACAGGCCAACACGGAAGGACTGTGGCTGACCAAGTTCGCAGATGACTGCAAACTGGGCCATAATCGACTCTCCAGCCGACACAAGCATCCTCCAAAAGGGCCTCATAGAAACAGACAACTGGTGCCAGAGCCATGGCCTCAAGCTAAATGCCAAAAGTGTATAGTCATCCCCTTTGGCAAAAACAAAGTGCCCACAAATTACCACATAGGTGGTAATCCATTAAGTACAGAAGAAGTAATTAGGGACCTGGGGACCCAAGTTGATAGCAATCTCTCATTTGACAACCACGTGGCCAAAGTGGTTAGAAAAACATTTTATATAGCCCACCTAATCATGAAGGGATTCACATCTAGATCAGGGGAGGTCATTGTGCCTCTTTACTCATCCCTCATCAGGCCCATAATTGAGTACAATGCCCCTTTTGGGATGTACCTTACCAGACACCTGCAGCAACTGGAAAGACCCCAAAAGTACCTCACCAAGAGGATCAAAGGGCTCAAACAGATGCCATATGCTGCCCGGTTAAAGAAACTCCAGCTTTACTCAGTGGCATAACGCCTGTTCAGAGGCGATCTGTGCCTGATGTATAAAGCCATGTCCAACCTGGAATTAATGGACATGCTGCACCTCAGAAAATCCAAATCCCATCGACCTACACGCTCGAGAGACTTGAACCTCAGCACTGAAATAAATAGGACATGCTGGAGAGACAGATTCATAACCCAGAGGCTCCCTTCACTCTGGAATAAAATCCCAGTCCAGGTTAGGCAGAGTCCCTCATTGACTCTCTTCAAAAGGAATCTTGATGAGTGGATGGGAGATCGTAGGTTTACCCCGGGTATCACTTCTGTGTCACTGTTAGACAGAGGCACAGTATATTAACCTCGAAAAAGGGCATAGCAAAATAAATTTAAAATGGGTGGTGAAATCCAAACACATTCTGGCTAGGCTTATAAATGCCCTAGGGCAGATAGCCTAGTATGAACCTATGAACCTATGAAAGGTGAGTGTGCGGTAGTGTCGGACTTAGGGTTAGGGTGTGGGTAAGGTAAGTGTGTGATAGTGACGGACTGTAGTTTTAGGGGCGGGTTAAGTGAGTTAGGGTTAGGGTGCGGGTAGGGTGAGTGTGCGATACTGTCGGACTTTATGTTTAAGGGTGGGTTACCCCCCCGACACCACAGTTGGAATATAACCAAGCTTTCATTACACAGTATAGTGCCAATTCTAGTAGAATAAGAGATATAATTAAAAGAGAATGGGAAACCTTCACAGAAATCACCGACTTAGCCAACTTACATGGCAAGGAAATGAAGGCAGTTTTTCGTAAGGGCAGTAGTATTAAAAATATATTAGAAAAAACGCCCTTTCAAACCCACTCATATAGGCCTAGAAAAGGCACTTACAAATGTGGATCTTGTGCCCAGTGCTCATATATTGCACATTTAGAGGAAGTATTCCTGGAAGCTAAAAACTTGACCATCAGGGCCAAAGGATTCTACAACTGTAACAGTTCAAGGGTTGTCTATTTGACCAAATGTAACTCCTGTCCTGCATATTATGTGGGCAAAACGGAGCGGACCCTAAAACGCAGAATATATGAGCACAATTATGACATCCAAAGAGGGAACGCTACCAATGCCTTGTTTAAACATTCATATACATGTTCCAAAGCTAAATTTCTGTTCTTTGTTCTGGACAGTGTCCAACTGGATCCAAGGGGTGGACCATGGCAAACTATTTTAGAACAGAGGGAAACACACTGGCAAATCTATTTGGAAGCTAATAAGGAACCTGGGCTCTATGATCATATATCTATTAAACCAATATTAATATTAAAAGCAGTTTCAATTTAAAAGGTGGGGTTATTAAGAAAATCCCAGTCTTCACATAATACTAAAACTCCCCTGTATGGTGTATTTTGACACACTAATATTCACCAAGAAAAAGGATTGTTTTTAAAAATTTTAACTAAAAATAAAAAATTTTTTAGCAGGTTTACTTTAAATTTTAATTAGTGTATTAATTAAGTTCAAGGATGTATGTATTTAAGGAGATGAAATAGTGCATTCATTGTCTGACGAAGTTACTGGAGTAACGAAAACGAATGTCAAGGTGTTTTACTGGCGTTTACATTAAACCTGTGTTTTATGATACTGTGAGTTCTGTGGAATTCGTCATATTCTTTCGGAATCTGCTGGATATTTATTGGTTTTGCCTCTTCTCGGTGTTGGTTTGTGTTTTTAGTATTGCTTTACAACACCTGCTTCACTTTGGTGGATTTAAGGGTGGGTTAAGTGAGTTAGGGTTAGGGTGCAGGTAGGGTAAGTGTGCGATAGTGATGGACTTTAGTTTTAGGGGTGGGTTAAGTGAGTTAGGGTTAGGGTGCGGGTAGGGTAAGTGTGCGGTAGTGTCGGACCTTAGGGTTAGGGTTTGGGTTAAGGTTAGTGCCTATATAGTTGTGTGTAATGTGTAGTTTACGTTTTGTGTGTCGGTGTTTTGGGTGTTGGTGTTATGGTGTTCGGTTTTGTGAGTTGTCGGTATTGTGTGTTTTCGGTCTTTTGGTCTCTGTGTTTTGGGTGTCGGCTTTGTGGCGTGTCGGTGTAGTGAAGAGGACCCGTATATATATATATATATATATATATATATATATATATATATATATATATATATATATATATATATATATATATATATATATATATATATATATATATGTATATATATGTATATATGTACATTGATATATACATGTATGCATGTCTACAGATATACAGACACCTACATGTATATATAAACACAGATATACAACATAATATATATCTACACATTTATAGAGATATATAATATACATGTCTGTGTCTACATATATACAAACACACACACACACACACACATATATATATATATATATATATATATATATATATATATATATATATATACATATATATATATATATATATATATATATATATATACACATATATACATGCCCCATATGGTTGCATCACAGTGCTGCATGCTATGTGGTAGGGGATATCACACATATCAATGTATACAAATATACAGTTGTAAATATGTGCAACATGGACAGGTATGTCACTTGTGAACCCCTTTTTGGGACAACATTGTACTTGTCTGTGAAGGTGGGAATGTGAATCCGGGTAAGGATAGCAGGTATATTTGTGGAGTTGGGTTGGGTTATTAGATAGAGAACAGAGTCTACAGTGGTATATGACACATGTGGTGGGTAAACACCCTGGATGGTGAGTGTCGTCTGCAATGTGGAAGCCACATGAGCCCCCATATGGAAACAATCGGACCAAGGCTTCCACCCATTGCCAGTCACAACAGCAGTAGCACGGACCTGAAGGTGCCTTGGCTGGTGGCTGAGCAGGAGTAGCATGTGGGCCCTGTGAGTGTGTACTGAAGGCCTCAAAGTGCTTTAGTATATCCCCCTGGCTTGTGTTTAGCTCCCTATGCACCAAACCCCTGGACCTGACAGTGGGTTACAGGATCATGTCTGTGTATGCCCCCGGGGGGGCACCACCCCCTGAGGAGGTTCCACCTGAAGGTAGTGTGGACCAGTAGTTGAGGAGACCCCAGGGTGGGTCACACGTGATGTGGCCTGATAACATGGCCAGATGCGGTTGGAGAGGTGGCTCTGCTGCCAAATACCCCCTAATCATGCTACCGTGTCACTGTTATAGAACATATGTTGGTAGTAATATACTACATAATCCCTGAACATGTCCAAAAGCATGCACAGGTATTCCCAATAACACATAATGTCAGATGTGCAGCAATCACATAGCAAGCATACCACATGCATATATGGAACCATAGTGCCCCTGCAAATGCCATGCAGGTGAATAGTCTGTAACACACCGTTAATGATAGTGTCCACAAAGGCATCATGGTCACAGACACATAGCACAAAGTGTGTTACAATACAATACATATATATCCACTGTTAGTTAAGGTATGCCATACCTATTGAGTTGTGTGACTAGTTTGTTGTTGCAGATTGGGGGGGGGGGCAGAAATTTGTATTAAGAACTATGGTAACCTTCCTGTATGATTTGCTGAGACCTGTTCCCATCTTTATGTCTTTCAGGCAAGATTTCCATAGGGTGGCTTCCATCTTATACCACAGAGGAAATGGAGATCATCCTCAGCTACCTCAGCAATCACTGTGCGTTACTCTTTGGCAGGCATGCACATGAGCAGCAGGAGTGGACCACCCTGTGGAACGACCTCGTCTACAAGGGTCAGCGATGTTGGACACCATAACTGAAGTTATGAGCAGGTCCGGCATCATTGCTCTGACCTGCTTCGCAATGCCCGCAGGCATGCTGCATGACCTCTGAACTGGGGGGTCATGCAACCCACCCCACCCGACATCTGTGGAACAGCTCTTCAGCAGCCTCGGGGAACCTGCCCATACCAATGTACAAGTGTCAGACAGCATTACAGAGGTGGGAGTTACCCATACACTGGCTGAGGAGTATGCAGGTAAGACCACAGGGAACATCAGTAGACCACATTTGCATATGCATCTGCATCTGTATAGGTGGAGCATCTTTGTCTTCTTTTGGCTTTTCCCAGTTAGGGGGTCATCACAGTGGATCACCTGTTTCCATTTCTTCCTGTTCTCTGCATCTTGCTCTGTCACACCAATCACCTGCATGTCCCCTCTCCCACATCCATAAACCTTACCTTAGGCGTTTATCTTCTCCTCTTACCTGGCAGCTTCATCCTTAGCATCATATTCCCAATATACCCATCATCCCTCCTCAGCACATGTCCAAACCAATGCAATTCTGCCTCTCTGGCTTTGTCTCCAAACTGTCCATCCTGGGCTGACTGTCTCCTATACTTATTCCTAATCCTGTCTACCCTTGTCACACCCAGTGCAAGTCTTAACATCTTTAACTCTGCCACATCCAGCTCTGACTCCTGCCTGTTTGTCAATGCCACTGTCCCCAACCCATATAACATAGCTGATCTCACTACCCTCTTGTAGACCTTCCATTTCACTCTTACTGGTACTTGTCTGTCACAAATCACTCCTGACACTCGTCTCCACACACTCCACCCTGCCTGTACTCTCTTCTTCACCTCTCTACCACACTCGCTATTACTCTGAACTGTTGATCCCAAGTATATGAACTCATCCACCTTCACCAACTCTATTCCCCACATCCTCACCATTCCTCTATCCTCCTTCTCATTCACACACATATATGCTGTCATAGTCAAGCTGACCTTTATTCCTCTAATTTCTAGAGCATATCTCCACCTCGCCAGGGTCTCCTCAACCTGTTCCCTACTCTCACTACATATCACAATGTCATCTGCAAACATCATACTCCACAGGGAAATCCTGTGTGATCTTGGCTGTCAACCTGTCCATCACCACTGCAAATAAGGAAGGGCTCATAGCTGATCCTTGATGTAATCCCACCTCCACCTTAAACACATCTGTCACTCCTACTGCAGATTTCACTGCTGTCACACTACCATTATACATATGCTGTACCACTCTTACATACTTCTCTGCCACTTCCAACTTCCTCACACAATACCACAACTCCTCTCTTGGCACCCTGTCATATGCTTTCTCTGAGTCTAGAAAGACACAATGCAACTCCTTCTGACCTTCCCTGTACTTCTACATCAACAGTCTCAGAGCAAACATTGCATCTGTAGTGCTATTTCTGGGAATGAAACCATACTGCTGATCAGTACTAATCACCTCCCATCTTAAACCAGCTTCCACTACTCTTTCCAATAGGTGCATGTTGTGAATGATCAGTATTATCCCTCTGTAGTTACTACAGCTCTGCACATCACCGTTATTCATATAATCCTGGACCAAAACACCTTTCCTCCACTCCTCAGGCATTCTCTCACATTCCAAGATTCCATCCAACAATCTGGTTAATCTTGTCATTGCCATTTCCCCTAAACACCTCCAAGATCCCACAGGTATGTCATCTGGACCAACAGCCTTTCTATTCTTCATCCTCTTCATAGCTATCTGCACCTCTGCTTTGCAGAGCATGCATATCTGATATAGCATAACTATTGTTTGTTGATGCATAGTAGTAATAAACAGATATGCATAAGTGCTAGTATTGTGGACTTGTACTGTTGATGTACTGTAATGCTGCACCCACCCTGTAGCAATGCCACAGCTGTGGCCACTAACATTGCATCTCTCACACTCTTATGCAGGTCCCTCCATTATACCACCATGGCAGCAGCCTGTAGCTGGTGAGTATGGTTTACGTTGATGATTGCCAATACACCGGGCATGTACTGGCTGTTGTATATTCCATGCACACATCTAACACATCCACCCTTAATGCATGCTGTACATGTTCACGTATCGTTGCTATTACATGCACTGCATCACAGTGTTGACCATGATGGGGTGTTGGAAAGATATGTCAGGTGCCTGCAGGATGAGCAATGTACTGTCATTGTGGAATCTGTCCACAGGGATTAACATAATGGTGGTCCACACAGATTACAGTAGGGACACATGTGAATCATCACCCCTGTACAGTGTACCAACAGTTTATATACCAGTGTTACAATGGCAACTGTTACAGATGTGCACTATGGCATAATGTATTAGTGTGGTCCACATTACTTTCAGGGACTTGCCTGTAACACGTGCTGTTCAGTGTTTGGGACACTGCAAACTGAAACACATGTGTGGCCCATACTTGTCAAGCATCTGCAAAATACCTGAAGCTGAGAGGGGGTGTCAGCATGACACACCAATGCACTGCGAAAGGGAGCCATTAGGATGGTAAGAATGGCTGTATCTGCACACAGACTGGGTCAGTAACTGTGGCAGACATAACTTTACATCCACATAAATAGCGATGGCAGTGTGTGAACACCAAGGGATGTGCATATGAGTAGATCATGCAGAGTTGGGGAACATGTGTAGGGCAGACTGACCATACACAAGAAAATGCAGATGGGCCATGCTAGTATACCCCTGACAGGAATAGTAACTGCTGTAGTATACATAACAATGGGTGCAACATGATGTCATGATAATCATGTGCACACATAGGCACACACACGGCTGTATGCAATGCAGTTACCATCTGCACACCTAAGACCGTTAGTAGACACTGCATGTGGATGTACAGGACATATGGCACATATCAGGCTCATGTACTATTAATATATGTAGCAATGTTGTCCCATGACAGATCAAGGAATGGTACATCACATCAATAAGAGTGTGTAGACACCCCATAGCCACAGTATGATTTGGCAGTTGCCAGTGTAATACTATTGGATTGTTCATACATGGTCTGCTAATGTTGAGAGCTGTAAACCACACAGCAAGCATTCACAACTGACATCTAACCACACATCATCCCAGGTATGCTCTGCTGGAAAACATAGGATCTGTGAGCATTTCAGCTGACATAACTGACACAGTACTACACATTCAGCGATGGGATGTACACCTGTGAGTTGTGGTGCACAATACATGGCAGGGTGCATAACAGGTGCACGCAAAACTGTGTAAATGGGTGCAGTGTTCCCCAGGGGAAGGGGTATCACCTACTAACACAGGCCTTGACTCCCACACATGTATACTGTTGCTAGCATAGATTGACTATAGCTGCACTGCATGCTGTTGTGTACCATATGTTATGCATGTTGACAGATGGGTAATGGGAAGACTGTGTGTACCATCATTGCGCAACCTCACCTGCATGTATCTGTGTGTGTGTGTCTCTGTGTGGGTGGGTGGTCATGTTGTCTGTAGGTTCAATGTGGCATAGAGGAGGGAGGATGCTGCATGTAGGATGTGTGTGTGCATGTGTGTGTGTGGTTGTGTGGGTGTCCATGCATGCATATGTGTGACTGTAAAGTTTATGATATGGCAGTACTTCCCTTTGTGATAGTGCAGTACATGGACATGGACTGACACAAGACACAACAGGAATACTTGTCTGATATGTAATCACAAGACAGCTGATGGTCTAATAAGGTCTGTAGCATGGAACATATGCTGGGAGGGAATGTAGATACCTGGTATACCCTCAATAACACATACAGCAGGGAGGTGAACGACAACCCATTTAGGCAGCACTACAGATGCATTAGGAAATTACTAGACAACATTAGGGAGCATACACATATATCACAACTGTCACATGATAGATTGGGCATAGGGAGCGTACACATATATCACAACTGTCACACGATAGATTGAGCAGCATGTCAGGCATGTTAGGTTGATTGACCAGCATGTCAGGCATGTACTGAGCAATCCTTACAAATGCCACTACAGTTTGTGACATTATGGAGGGAACATATCAGCCCCTCACATATAGTAGCCAAGCTCACAAAGTCCCAACATACACAGGGTGAACACTGAATGACAGCAGTGAGGCCATGTAAACAGTACTACACCCAGGTCATGGAGTGAACGGAATAACAGGTCTTGTGCTGTGATCACTTTTGTAAGCATTTAGAGGAATAAGATGTTAATGAGTGGCATTAATGAGTGTATGTCACCAGGCATGATGCATGATGAGCAACTGAAAGGAAAACATGTGGGGCTGTCTGTAGCATCACAGATAGGTAGGTAGTAAGGTGGAATGTATGTGTGTGTGTGTGTGTGTGTGTGTGTGTGTGTGTGTGTGTGTGTGTGTATGTATTGTTATGTAATGCTGGACAGGTCTTAAAGTGCATTTCTTTTTATCCCCCACAGGTGGTGAGATGGGTCCGTGTCCCTCCTGCAGGCAACCTGATATTGGTGTGCACACAGACAGATGATGATGAGACCATGATTGAGTCATAGGTGGGTTTGTCAGGGGTCGACACAGTGCCAACATATGACATCCCCCTCTTAGCCACCCCACCCCCGCACACAGTTGCAGTGCCTATACAGACCTCATCACCAGTGACCATAGCTGAGGGACAGTTGGCAGTTAGTGGCAGTGCACAGGATAGTGTGGTGACCATGCCAGCTGTGTCTGTCCACAGCAGGCATAGCCAGATGTCTGGCATGCCACCACATAGGCAGATGCACCAGGGTGTTCATGGTAGGGCTGCTGGCCATCCTGTGCCTGGCAGAGGTGCCACAACTGGTACCACCAGTCACATGTTTCAGGCTGTTAAGGAGGCACAGGCACATATAGAAATGTACAACAGATAAGGCCTGGAGCTGTAAAGGGCTGCCTACTCATCTGTAAGTGACAACATCCATGAACTTGATGCTGCCCTCCATGAACAGAATGAGATCATGGATAGATGGTGGGGTGATATGGTGGGCCTCCTCGACCGTGGATTGTCTGTGCTTGAAAACCTAGTGGGAGTGGGGTGATGGCTGCGTGAATGTTGGCCAGAAACAACATCTGGCGGTCGACGCGGACATGCTAGGACATCAAACCATTCCCATACTGGAAGTAGTAGTCCCAGTACATCACTGGGGATGCTCCCCACACCACTCCAAAGCAGACCTCATGCACATGTCTCTGGCCAGTCCCAGGTGGGACATGGTTCCAGCAGACATCTGTCAATAGGGGAGAGCAGCACCTCAAGGCCTGTACCTGCACATGTCCCTAGAACACCTGGCAGGCACAGTCAGTGTGTCCATTGCAGGAGGTGGTGAACTGCACACCCTGCCAGGTATGGTCTTCAGCTGCCCAAAAAACATGTATGGGCAGCCACATGGCAGAACTGTTTGCATGCATACCTATACACTATATAAACACATGTAGGGCAACCCCATTCCGACATGCACCACCTCACCATGCCCCATCCAAATAATTAAACCCCTCACCCACACACATGGTGTCATATGTTTGGACCACCCTCAGCCTCTGGCAAACCAGCAACACACCCTGTGCATATGATGATGCCTGTGCCACATCCCTGTCATCCATAACATCGATGCAGGGACAGGCTAATATGGTTTTGACACACACGGTGATTGTAATACAGTGCTGCAATGTACTGCAGTGTAACATGTTGTCAGGGGTAATGTGTAATTCATGCATGTCAGGTAGTGTAGCCATGCAGCTATGATGCATGTCAGCTGTTAGTAACACTGGGCGATTATGATCTCCATAATGTTATCCATTTTTGTTGTAGGTGTACATGTGTCAGCAGGAGGCTGGTCTGCAGTCATATTCCAAAAGGGTTATGGCACTGTAGTGACACCATGGCTGTGACTTATCCAGAGTACAGTTGCACACATGTGACAGGATTGTCTGACAGTTATTGACTGTGCCCCATAGACAGGTGACTCACTGGGACATGTATAATCAGCTACCATATGTAAACCCATCCACATACAAGCACACTCTTACATGGCAACACTGTGACTAGGCCCCTACCTAGGTATGTAGTGCTACAGAACTGTGTGGCTTTCATTGCACACACCATACAACATTTAGGGTGAGGTGTGTACCAGGTTACACGTTACATGCAGAACATCCACAGACATGTACAGTGTGGTAATGGTGGTTGTATTGGCCGTATATGGATAATACATAGTGTGACATACCATCATACACACATTGACAGACACATAGCAGGCAGACACACATCCAAGAGACCTGGGCCTATTGTGTTAGCTAACTAGTCTGTGTGTCCAATGTGTCACAGGTAGGCTGCACACAGCACATGTGTAATTGGGCTTTATTGTGGTTTCAGTTACCTGTATGGTTGATGGTGATGGTGGTCACCATAAAGTAGTACATGGGGCATATACCGGGTGTACCATGGTGTATTGGCAGTGTACACAGCACCCACATCCCCCAGTGGTCATTGTATGCACTGGAACCCATGATGACACTCTGACATACCAACTATCACACATTGCGCATAACTGCAATACAACCCATTGTATATCACAACAGTGGTAATACAGGGATATGCATCTAATGCACATGCCACAGGCATAGTAGTGTTGCATTGCCATGCCTCAAATATGGGTGGCAACAACAGTATCTTTAGTACTATGTGGCAATATGTAGTGTAATAGGAGGATGTGGCCTCAGAATGGTGTACCCTACAGATATGCAGACATGCACACATACACACACACTTGCCAGACCTCAATGGGTTTCGCATGGCTATTGACGCATATGTACAACACTGTTGTGCTGGTAATGCATGGCTCATGTAGCCATTAGGATGAGGAATGTAACAGGGTACATGTCATGTCTAACAGAGCGACAGCAACATCTGCCTATAGCAATGGGTGTTGAGGTGGTTGTGAAGACTGTCATGTAGTTATGACCTACAGGTGTACTAACACACAGACAATGCTATACTCAGTAATGAACATGTACACATGTGTCAGTACTGTGGTGCATTGCTGTGGGTGAGCATAGTTGTGTCCATGGCTATTGTCCATGGGGTGATGGGTTGTATAGGGGTGATATGTACATTGGTATCATGCTACCTGCCATGTACCAGTAGTCAATCTATCAACAGACACCACTTTGTGACCATCAGAGTGAGAGTGACATACATCAGCCAATCCTAGGGGTGCCTTCTGCACGTGGCCATTGAGGTGGTCCAGTTGAAATGTATGTAACATGTATTACAACACATGCTTAGTGCCTGTGTTGGAGACCTGTACCCAAGCATGTTTTGTTGCCTGTTGTAGTGTAGTGTAGCTACCCATGGCAGGTGGCCCATACAGGTTGTTGCCCCCTATATGTGCCAGTTAGTACACAGTTGGGCAGATATGTCAGTGTCAATCAAGCATAGGTTGTTTGTATGTATCCCAGCTGGATACCTGCCATATACACATCTGTAGAGGGACTCACAGACATCAGCTTAGCAAGTAGCTATGCAGTAGGAGGAATGCGTAGTCAGATGAATGTTTGACAACAATATGTATGCCAGTACTGAATGTTGTATGCCCTCACTAACATGTTCTGTACAGACAGTAATCTACAGTGGCATTCCACATGTCTGATCATTATTCAGTAGGGGATATACACGGTGACACAGCCCACACATTGGGAACACAAGACTGAGGCCTCAGAGTCCAGGTATGCCTGCAGGTGTGCTTGATGTCAGCAGTACTTTTAGCACTCTACCCTTGCCTGGGACAGCACTTTTAAAAGTAGTACTGCCATGTTACACTAAATGCTAGTGTGACAGCATGTACCCTAGGTTACTACCCCTGCAAGTAACAAATTCATATGGATAACAGTGCTGTGCAGGTCTCATAAACTTGTGTGTCCCAGACATGACACTCACACGACTTGCTACTGTAATGACAGCACACAGATGCATGTATTGTACATGGCATTACATACACCTATTACAGATGTCAATGCCCAGGGTTTGACATGGCCTTGCATTTTAAGCAGATATTGTCTCTCAGTGTATGATATGTCACAGAGTATAGCTGGAGGTTTATGAGATGGTCAGTATAGGGCATGTGCTTTAGGCCTGTGGTAATTTTAGTGATGTATTTCTGTGGCTTTTACAGCTGTTGCAGATGCTATGTGAGGTACATACCAAATAGGGCGTTGTACTCTATAATGAGTGTAATGAGGGATGAGTACAGTGGGACAGCTACCTCTGCTTTCCTGGATGAAAATCCATTAGTGATGAGGTGTACTACATAGAAGGATCACCTCACTGTTCTGGCAATGTGGTTATTAAATGTGACACCACTGTCCACCTGTGTCCCTATGTCTGTCATCACACCTTTGGTGTTTAGTGTACTGCCACCTATGTGGTAATGCATGGTTATATGGTATTTCCCAAAGGGGATAACCACACATTTCTGGCCATTAGGCCTGAGCCCATGGCTCTGGCACCAAGCATCTGTTTCTGTAATGCCCTTTAGTAGACTACCCACATCATTTGGGGAGTCAACAGTGGCTCCCAGTTTTCATTCATCTGTGAACTTTGTTAGACAGGGTCCCATAGTGTTTGCATGTACTTCAGAGAAGTAGATGCCAAACATGAGCGGTCCCAGGATTGAACCCTGAGGTACTCCACTTGTCACTTGTTTGTAGCTGGTATCGGAGTCAGCTTCTTTTACAGTGTGTGTTCTGTCAGTAAGCCAGTTGGCAACTCATCGTGTGACGTGGAAATCTGTGGCCATACATCTGTAGATAGCAATGGTAGATTAACAAACACAAATATGTCCACATGCACAATTAATGGGGTTGAGAGGCCACAAACCATATAAGTCTTGTACGAATAGGCATAACCCACAGCCAAACACATCCACCCTGCAATACACTACAATGTGTTGCAGATCCCATAACCAGGACCTGACCTGACATGGGCAGATGATGTTAACAGTACTACATCCCACCTGTATGATATCAGGCCAGTATTGGTAACATAACGTGCAGTACAGTCTGGCTCCCATGGGAAATGTAAAATGTGGAAGCTATCAACATCCACAGGATACAAGTACACAGACACATATATGCAGATACAGATATACATATATGCAGATACAGATATACACACACATATATATATATATATAATCTTAAAGAATTATTGCAGAGAGATGTACCACAAAATACTTTCTTTAAAAAGAGAGGTATGCAGAAATGTGTTTTTTGTAAACAGTGCAATAATGTTCCATTGTATATATTGCAATGTGTGTATGTTGCCGTTTGTTCATCCGTCGGTAAATCGGAGAGGAAATCTGAAAGATGTATGAACACTTTTATGCCATTAAGAAAGTGATAGCGGCACAAAAAACAACACATAGGTTCTAATCCAGGTCACAGCCAGTTTAATGTTATCGATCAGTTCCGGTTGAGAATGAGGGGTCCTTTCTCCTTCTCCTCCTGGAATAAGAAGAAGCTGAATGGCAAATACGGCGCCATGCGTTTAGGCACCCTGGCTTATAGGTAACTGCAACATAGCCCCGTGTTAAAACTCAGGAGCTACCTTAGATAGGCTAGTATATAACACATAATATACAAAATATAGGTTACAAAATACAAAATATAGGATGTATTTTAATGCTTTTTAACAATTTTAATAAATCTTTTAATGTATTTTAGAAACATATGTTATAATTATTAATACACCTATTGAGGCTAGAAATAAAAGGCACAGAGTTGTTGCACATTTCCTTGTACATAAAATTTACATATAAAATGTATAAACATATGATCAAGAAAACTTTTTTTACGTGGGAAATTTGATTATGTCATGTCCTGCTTCATCTGAACAGCCACTGATTGCAGTGGCTACAACGCTGTTTTGGTTTTACATGAATAAATTGCGTTCAGGATTTTGGGCTGGACACCTGTCTTTTGGACTTCATCTACCCATACAAATGACAATCATTGCCTGCAACATATACCCACAGAGAGGTCATAAGGAAAACACCACACACAGGTTTGCAGGAATAGAAAACCTTTATTTGTGTACTATTACAGCTCAATATACTATTGCTACTGTAATTGGGATTGTCTTCACAGACATGCTGTGTGTGAGGGGGTCACATCTGCTTTCCACATGTGTGCAATTGGCTACAGACAAGCATTCTAAGGACATTATAGTAAAGTACTGCTTCTTGCACGTACAGCCCCTGTTGACTGCAGCAGAGATATTGGCCAATATGTGTAGACATTCTGACACACTCTGTACATTCCAGAGGTATACACAGAACCTGTAGTAAAAAACATGTGTACCATGCCTGACAACATGGATGTTAACAGCCATGTAGATGGGTATAACACATACCTGGTATACATATGTCACCATAGGTTATGCATTCACACACACATGTCTGGCCTGACATGTAATACCCGCTGGTACATGGGTGCCATGGCAACATACTAACCATTAGATATTGACATACATCTGTACAGCATCCCACTGCTCTGTCTGATATACATGATTGGTAAGGGACGCTCGGCAGCAGTACATCTAGCAAGTATCTGCACATGACATCTGACTGGGTAAGTACACTAAGCTGCTAGGCATGTAACAATGCACTGTGCAGGCTACAGGCAGACTGGCTCAACACTGGCCTACATCTGCTATGGGGGAATGCACACGTACCTGCATATATATAGCAGGCTGTACAGGCATCATACAGCACAGGGTAAAATACACCTTTGTGAAACTGCATAACCACAACCAATGAGAACAGAACCACAGCCACATATGGCAAGCTAGCATAATATTACAGTATACGGGCTATCTGTTCGACACCATCCTCAAATGTGCCACTCACACACTATCCCTACATATACTGGGCCACTACACAGTTTGGTCTGATGGCTGACTGTGGTATGGGACATGTGTGTGTATGGCCCTACAAACATGTAAGCCAATATGGTAACATACAGTGGAGCAGCATGTAACATCAGATATGACAGGACCTAGGACGATGACAACTACCACAGTCTGCACACAGGCCAAGGTACATATTAACAATACACACACTGTCAACATTTACCATAAGTACACAGACCTCAGTACTGTCCAAACAACCACAGTATGTCCAGCTTATGTCATCAGCTATAACCCCCACTGTACATAACATGTAGCAGTCTATCTCACTGGCTTGTTATCAGATATGATGACACTAATTATGGTGTACAGAACATATGCACCTTTGCATGCACGACATATGTGCAAAGGTTGACAGAGTTGGGGCTGGAAGCACAAACAGAGGGCCAGTATTGACATCTTGCTGTGATAACCTCATACTTTACTGTTGTAACAGGGTTTGTTGCAACATATGTACTATGAGAGATATGAAGTCAGTAACTGTCACAGCTTTCACCATCTACAGACTGCAATCCTCAGACTACTTTCTGCAGTCCACAGATAGATGATCCGTAGGTAACACATGACACCAATGGCACAACACGCTGCCCAGTCTGCAGATGAACCTGCAGATGGGGATTTCTCATAAACATAGAACTGACATGGCAGGTATTGAGACATTTAGGACAGCCATATCCACACGCACGCTGTTAAACCAACATTACTCCAAATGCAGTATAGCAGCACTTACCGTCTGTAGTCAGGTCAGGCACATCCCACTCCTGTGTGTTGCCCTGTTTCCACAGTGTATGTTGTTAGAGGTAAATCCCCAATCCATCTGAGATGCTGTTTGCCAAACAACAGATCTAGTTCCTGCTCACAGTGAATATAAAGGGCCAACACCAACATGATGTTCCTAGATATTGGAGTGTGTTTCCATGCAATTGGCTATGGGAATGTTACCACAGCTGTTCCACATGCAATCAGCTAGGGGAGGGCTGCAATTCATGCAGAGGCCATCAGCTGATCATGAGCATCACTTAAAATACACATGCTGCTGCCTCAGCAAAGCAGGTGTAGGTATCCACATCCACCAGAGAGGGAGTGGGAGAGGCAGACAGAGGCTAAGACAAGTCACGGAGAGATGGGAGAGTAAAACCTAAGCATGTTTGTGTCACACACCTACCAACACAGGGTATAAAACCCCTGATGACTATGTAGTGCTATCACAGTTCTGTGCAGTTATTAGATGTACCACATGGGTTACCTGCTGTGGAGCCCTCAGAACATATATGTGCTAGTGAGTGACATTTGCAACATTGTTATGGTAGTTATACGCTAGGTGATGTACACATGCCTGTCCGCATGAACAGGTGCCACTGTCAACACAGCCACACTCTCACAGGGACACACACACATATTGACACACTTGGCAGGGCCAGGATTACAACACATCAGTAGTGGGATTGCCACAACACATCACTGTGCAGGTATCACATGCACCACATGGGTCATATGGAGGTTGTATGGGCGAAGGATATGGGGAGGTGTCTGACATCAGACAGCATGCATCAGTATGCCACTGGGAGTTGTAGTGAGTGTGGATGTTATCTTACGCATAATACAACACACACACAAACACACAGGGTGCCAGTACTGACATGCATGGGTGCATTTCTGCATAGGTATGTGGTGGTTGACTGTGGCAGATAGCTATACAAGGCTAGGTGATGGGTATACCTTGGCATCAGGCCACATGACAATGGTCTGCATTATGGCTCAGGCCTGTAGTGTCTGCATTTGCCCACACAGGTGGGTATTGTATCCACCATCCAGTCACCTGAGTGGCTAGTGCGTGTGGCCAATGCTGTGCATCGCCTGCCATGTATGTGTTCCCTAGTCCATAACATGGACGGTGCCTGGGATGTGCACACCTCCCACATGCATGTACAGTGACATGTGGAACTGTACCTGGAGTGTCAGGCCCATGTTGTGTACACAGATTATCATCAGATGTGCCACTTGTGGCCACCTGTGGCAGGAACTGGTAATGGACAGCAGGTTAACCCTGCACCTATATTGATAGCATGCCACTGGCATTCCCTGGTGTTGGTGGCATCTGTCCATACAGGGCATGTTGTCAGGCATGGTATGTCCTTTGTGGGTCACGCGATGGCACCACAGGTATTGCAGTTGTTCAGTGGGGAACATGGGGAAGGTGCACTGTCTCCATGTATATGCCTATTGGACAGATAGACAGGGTGCCATGCCCTCTGTAGGCCACTGCAATCACTCCATAGTTACTATCAGTCACCAATATGCAGTGTACTACACACATATTGGCTGTTGCCTTGGCATGTGTGCGTGTGTGTGCATGTGTGTATATGTGACATGGAGTGAGAGTGTGCTCTGGGTAATACTGAGATTGCTAACTGTGATTGCCTGGGCATGATGTCATGTGTATGGGTATGAGATTGCACCCCAGCCTTTTGGCTATTTTACATCTGGTATCCGTGTACAGTGGGCATTGTGATATAGGTCCACCATAAAATACATTTGCAAAACCCACCCCATATTGGGCCCAGGTGTCACAGAATCACACCCCTCTCCACACAGGGGACAAGTTATACACACAGACATACACCATGTCTGGGAGTTGAATCCCTATCTACCTAGTTTAGTACACTACAGCACTATGCAGTTATAGTAAGCACCACGGAGATTACTGGAGTACTCCTTTCCCAAAGGTGTATTTCACATTGGATGACATCAGCAGGGCTATCAACGTAGGCCATTGGATATGTACTGAGTGTGACTAGCCTAAAATGCATTGTTCCCCACACAGACAGTGGAACACACATAACTGACACTATTGGGTATATAACCCCTAATAGACATCTATATCACACTACAGCAGCATGCAGTTACAGGACACGCTACAGAGATGTCTGGGTTACAACTTCCCAGAGGTGTATTTCTAGGTGGATGACATCAGCAGCCTTGCCAAAGATGAGCATTTAATTTGTAGGGAGTGTGACTACCCTAAAAAGCATTACTCACATCACAGACACTCACAGTTGCCATGTCTAGGAATTGAACACCTACCTAACTATTTTAGTCACACTACGGCAGTACGCAGTTATGGAATGCACCATGGAGATTACCAGGATGCATCCTTTCCAGGGATGGATTTCTAGGTGGATGACATCAGCAGCCTTTCCAAAGTAGAGCATTTCAATTGTAGTGAATGTGACCACCCTAAAAAGCATTGCACTTTACACAGACAGAGTCAGATAGACATACACACACTTGCCATGTCTGGGAGTAGAACAGCTACCTACCTAATTTATCACACTACAGCAGTATGCAGTTACAGGACATGCTACAGAGATTACTGGGCTGCATCGTTCCTAGAGGTGTATGTCTAGGTGGATGACATCAGAAGGTTTGCCAAAGTAGAGCATACAAACTGTATGGAGTGTGACTACCCTAAAAGCATTGCTCTCTATGCAGACAGGGTAAAACACACACACACACACACACACACACACACTTGCCATGTCTGGGAGTAGAAATGCTACCTACCTAAATTATAACACTACAGCAGTACACAGTTATGGGACATCCTACAGAGATTACTGGGCTACATCTTTCCCAGAGGTGTATTTCTTGGTGGATGACTTCAGCAGCTTTGCCAAAGTAGTGCAGTTAAATTGTTAGGGGTGTGACTACCCTAAAAATCATTGCTCTCTATACAGACAAACAAACACATGCAACACAGTTGCCATGTTTGCGAAATGAACTCCTACCTAACTACTTTATTATACTACAGCAGTACACAGTTATTGGACACGCCATGGAGTTTACTGGAATACAAACTTTCCAGGGATGTATTTCTAGGTGGATGACATCAGCAGCCTTACCAATGTAGAGCATTGAACTTGTAGGGATTGTGACCACCCTAAAAAGCATTGCGCTCTACTGAGACAGATTCAGACACACATACACAGTTGCCAAGACTGAGGTTAGAACTCCTACCTAACTAGTTTATCACACTACAGCAGAGCGCAGTTATGGGGCGCGACACAGAGATTACTGTGATATGAGTTACCTAAGGTCTATTTCACAGTAGATGACCTCAGCAGGCTTGTCATAGTGGGGCTATGGGGAGGCAGTGTGTGTGTGCATGGGCCATAACCCATTCATCTCGGGGTTGACACTCCACATGCAGCCACAACCTGGGTCATATTCCACAGGTCCATGTGTACAGCTGCTAGATGACTACTTCCTTGAACAGTCATGTTGCACAGCTGGCATGTGCACCACATACTGTGTAATGCTGACAGATACTGGTGGCTAGTATCTGCAGTGTGTGACATCACACCCTTGTGTAGTTGTGGGCCTATGGCTGTGTGCTGGGTGGGAGAGCCCTGGATGGCTACTTGTCATAGTCACCCTCTTCCATACATCTATGTATGTCTACTTTTGGCTTATTATAGTGTGTTGTCCTTACATATATGCATGTATTCCTATCACTGTTTGCGCAAAGAATGTGTGTTGCATACTAAGGAGTGTCTGCACTAACATCTGTGGCTGCCAGATATGTCTGGTCCACTGGTGTTTGCAGACATGGCCTTCATGTGTTTAAGTGTGTGAGCATGCCCAGAATGACCTTTCAGTATGTTGTTGACTGACATCGCCTTCATTACTCTAAGTGTGTGGTCATTCCTAGTATGGCCATCTGTATTGCATGTGTGGATCAGGTCCAGGTAGTTTGAACTGCATTGCTGACCTTTGTGTTGTACATACAGGTAGCATGCTGTCTCTGCAGGGTCTCCGTTGATCATTTGACATGGACTGTTACTACATTTCTGCATAGGATGGGGGCATATCTGACTATTTCTACATCTCTGCACAGGATTGGGGGGGCACACCTGACTGTTACTATATGTCTGCATAGGATGGGGGGCACACTTGACGATTTCTATGTTTCTACACAGGATTGGGGGGGCACACGTGACTGTTATTATATTTCTACGTAGGAAGGGGAAAGCACACCTGACACTTGTATACATTTGCTAGGACTGTACTGGTATGTCGGGATATCAATTTCAGTCTGTAGTACTACCTATCATGCTGGCTAGAGGCATACCAGTGTACTACAGATCTTAGCTTTTACTTTCCTACATATTAGTTACTGACCTCCTAACCTTCAGAACTGACATCCCACTGCTTGACCTGCTGTAGTCTGTCTGTGTAGGCCTGGGGGGAGGTTACCCATAGGTCTCATTCAGAGGCCATAGCACAGCATCCGTTTGTGTTTGTCTACACCTGCCTGCTGGTTGTGACTGGTGTTGGGTTTGTGACCCCCCCTGACTGGCATATATGAGTCACTTACCTAGTGGATGTCCAAGTATTGAGGGCTGTGCTGCAGGGCTGCCTATGTCAGATGCACATAGTACACTCCCTACACATGGTTAGGTACAGGTAGTGTAATGTTTGGCATCCCTTTTACTGTGTGTGCGAGTCAGAGACTGGTGTAATTCCCTGGGTCCCTAATGTGAAAGTGTATGTGCTATGCATTGTCTCTTTGCCATGGCCAGGGCATACTGGGCATGCCTCCATCTGCCTACTGGGGCAAGCTCAGGTTGTTCCTCCTCCGAGTCACTCTGTGCCTGTGCAGGCCTAGGCATTGGTGGGGGACTGTGTGGCCTTGCCCCATGCTGTTCCAGCTGCAGCTGTTTCTGCAGGATCATATTGTGTCGCATGGCACATACAAGGACAATTTGGGTACATGTAGCTGTTGAGTACTGCAAGGCTCCACCAGATGTGTCCAGGCACCGGAACCATGAATTCAGCATCCCAAATACTTGCTCTATTATGATTCTTGTTTGTGCATGTGCCTCATTATGGAGTTCTTGTTCAGGTGTGTGTGCATTTCTGATGGGTGTCATCAGCCACAGCTCCAATGCGTACCCAGCATCCCCCACTAGGTGAGCATGTGGGATGTCCCCATTTGCAAATCTCTGGTACAGCTGCATCAGATGCCAGATGTGAGAATCGTGATAGCTTCCAGGGCAGCCAGCACACACATTCATTATTATGCCCTGGGCATCGCACACAACTTGGCAGTTGATGGAGGGGAAGCCCTTGCGGTTGATGTTGACCCTACCCCGCTCACCAAGTGGGGCTTTGATGCATTTGTGCGTGCAATTTATTGCACCCACTACCTCAGGTTAATCCACTATTTGATAGAAGAGATGCATATTGCTGGCCAATGCCTCCTGGGTGTTGGGGAAATAGACGTGCTCACCGACATGTGATGATATGGCATCCAGGAACTAGTGGAGTATCCTGGATGCAGATGCCTGTGAAATCCCCATCATATCCCCAGTTGGCCTTTGGAAGGTACCTGTAGCTAGTATTCTTAGGCCTACACATACCTTGGTATCCACTGGGATGGGTTCCCCTCTATTAGTTCTGTGTGTCAGGCGTGGCCGGCACAGCTCAACAATTTGTTGTAGGAGATCCCTGTCCACCCTATAGTGTTCCACTATCTCCAGCTCATGTAGCCCCTAGTAGGTTACCCTGGGTCTGTACTCTCTTCTCCGTCTCCTCGCTGTGGGTTGGTCAGCAGCATTCACATCCTCACCACCCTCAGCCTCTTCCACAAGTTGTATGATAGCTATTGCAGCCCTTATCATTTTGCTGTTGTGAGTGTTGAGTTCCCCACTTGTTTACACCGGTGGTGTAGAGTGTGGGAAAAACCAGAGGGGAACGTGTTTGCTTAGTTTATAGTAGTGTTCTGGGCTGGACTGGTCTGCTGCCTGTGTAATTGGCTGATTCTGATACATTTCACCATCCAGCTAAGCTAGTTCTCCTTGATTACCTTCCTACTGCAGTTTTCCCTTCCCATTGCCTTCCTGTTTAAGCCCATGTGTGTGCCACACAGAGTGCTCAAATGTGCACACTGCTGCTTTTTCCAGGTTTCACCTCTTTTTTATTTCTGTAAATCCCGGTGCGTGGCACGCACACCCGCTTAGGCTTTGTAAAGAGTGCTATGCAGGTTTAGACACACCCCCTAGCTAAGCTCTGCTAAGCTAGGAGCACACCCGAGCCACAGAGCTCCAATCCGCTTACAGTATGCCTGACACACACACACCCATGATGTCACCTAACTCCTAGGCTTGCACCAGGCTATTCCTTTTCTTACACTGTTGGGACCTGACTCACATGCTGGGGAAAACTGGGATTCACTATCCTTCCCCTTATATGCATAGGATTGCCTGCTAATGCATAGTTACATGTCTCATACTGATCTTCCCCCTTAGCAACCACTACTCACTGGCTGGATTGTCTTCTGCCTGCCATTGACTTGCATGGCAGAATACTGATTTTAGTTAGAATGCTTATTTTAGGTTTATTTTATTATTTTCCCCAAGAACACATTTGCGTGCCGCTTTGGCGATGAAAAAAAATAAAAGTTGATTTTTTTTAATTTTTTGATTTGTTTGCAATGCCAGTGGCCTTATACTTGGCCATTGGCATGCTTCCTCAATGATATGCAGCCTTTATTTGGAGCTGTCATAGCTCCATTTTAGATTTTGCAGAAATGTACTCGGTTACTAACCGAGTACATTTCTGCTGATTGCACTAGTCCTGCACGGATGGTCGCAAGCTTCCTGGATCACAAAATCACATCATTTCCATGGATTTCTCCTGCAAATGGGGTGATTTGCATACAAGGGCTTTGTCCATGCAGGATTAGGGCAGGAGCTCTCGTGAAGGCCCCTGCCAGCTGTTCCTGGATTGCACAGCAGACATATTGCCTGCTAGAGCTCCTGCACTGATCCTGCACTCCGTGAAGGGCATAGTGAATCCGGGGGAGTATCTAAGTAAAAGTACTAAAGCTACCCTTGCAACCACTCTTCTAGTTTATACTCTTCTTTATGCCTCACTCATTTTTACTAATCTAAATAAGGGTGAGCTGACAAAATTGGAAAGCTGCTACAATAAAATAGCCAAGTTTACTACTGACCTCAACTGTAGACAGCACCATTGCTCAGCATTGAGGCACCTGAATTGGCTCGAACTACCCAATCTACTTACTTATAACCAACTTGTTATACTGCACAGCCTAATGCACCAACCTGAAAACATCCCTGCTCTACAGGCTCTAGTTCAACCATATAGCAGTACTCGCCCTCTTCATTCAACTAACAAAGCTCTATTAACAATTTCCAAAACTAATAACATAGCTAGAAAGTCCCTCTATACAGCAAACACAACCAGGTACTGGAACTCCCTCCCCCTGGACATTTGATCAATTACTGATAAACACCACTTTAAAAAAGCACTGAAAGCTCTCTTACTTAAATCCAAACTGTGTAACTGTCCATTTCCCCCTTAGCAACCATCACCACATCTCTCTCCCCACAGCTCTAATGCTTCTCACAAAGATACTAAACCTATTCTCACTTTAATGACTTTAGCATCCCACTCAAACATCTCTGAGAATATAAGTAGAGATTTAAATATTCTCAAAGAACTAAACTGTTATGGTTCAGCTTTGCCAACGTAGAGCATACAAATTGTATGGATTGTGACAACCCTAAAAGCATTGCTCTCTATGCAGACAGGGTAAAACAGACACACACACACACACACACACACACACACACACACACACACACACACACACACACACACACACACACACACTTGCCATGTCTGGGAGTAGAACAGCTACCTACCTAAATTATCACACTACAGCAGTACGCAGTTATAGGACATCCTACAGAGATTACTGGGCTACATCTTTCCCAGAGGTGTATTTCTTGGTGGATGACTTCAGCAGCTTTGCCAAAGTAGTGCAGTTAAATTGTAGGGGGTGTGACTACCCTAAAAATCATTGCTCTCTATACAGACAAACAAACACATGCAACACAGTTGCCATGTTTGCGAAATGAACTCCTACCTAACTACTTTATTATACTACAGCAGTACACAGTTATGGGACACGCCATGGAGTTTACTGGAATACAACCTTTCCAGGGATGTATTTCTAGGTGGATGACATCAGCAGCCTTACAAAAGTAGAGCATTGCACTTGTAGGGATTGTGACCACCCTAAAAAGCATTGCGCTCTACTGAGACAGAATCAGACACACATACACAGTTGCCAAGACTGGGGTTAGAACTCCTACCTAACTAGTTTATCACACTACAGCAGAGCGCAGTTATGGGGTGCGACACAGAGATTACTGCGATATGAGTTACCTAAGGTCTATTTCACAGTAGATGACCTCAGCAGGCTTGTCATAGTGGGGCTATGGGGAGGGCAGTGTGTGTGGGCATGGGCCATAACCCATTCATCTCGGGGTTGACATTCCACATGCGTCCACAACCTAAGTCATATTCCACAGGTCCATGTGTACAGCTGCTAGATGACTACTTCCTTGAACAGTCATGTTGCACAGCTGGCATGTGCACCACATTCTCTGTAATGCTGACAGATACTGGTGGCTAGTATCTGCAGTGTGTGACATCACACCCTTGTGTAGTTGTGGGCCTTTGGCTGTGTGCTGGGTGGGAGAGCCCTGGATGGCTACTTGTCATAGTCACCCTCTTCCATACATCTGTGTATGTCTACTTTTGGCTTATTATAGTGTGTTGTCCTTACATATATGCCTGTATTCCTATCACTGTATTTTTCAAAGAATTTGTGGTGCATACTAAGGAGTGTCTGCACTAACATCTGTGGCTGCCAGATATGTCTGGTCCACTGGTGTTTGCAGACATGGCCTTCATGTGTTTAAGTGTGTGAGCATGCCCAGAATGACCTTTCAGTATGTTGTTGACTGACATCGCCTTCATTACTCTAAGTGTGTGGTCATTCCTAGTATGGCCATCTGTATTGCATGTGTGGATCAGGTCCAGGTAGTTTGAACTGCATTGCTGACCTTTGTGTTGTACATACAGGTAGCATGCTGTCTCTGCAGGGTCTCCGTTGATCATTTGACATGGACTGTTACTACATTTCTGCATAGGATGGGGGCATATCTGACTATTTCTACATCTCTGCACAGGATTGGGGGGGGCACACCTGACTGTTACTATATGTCTGCATAGGATGGGGGGCACACTTGATGATTTCTATGTTTCTACACAGGATTGGGGGGGCACACGTGACTGTTACTATATTTCTACATAGGAAGGGGGAAGCACACCTGACACTTGTATACATTTGCTAGGACTGTACTGGTATGTCGGGATATCAATTTCAGTCTGTAGTACTACCTATCATGCTGGCTAGAGGCATACCAGTGTACTACAGATCTTAGCTTTTACTTTCCTACATATTAGTTACTGACCTCCTAACCTTCAGAACTGACATCCCACTGCTTGACCTGCTGTAGTCTGTCTGTGTAGGCCTGGGGGGAGGTTACCCATAGGTCTCATTCAGAGGCCATAGCACAGCATCCGTTTGTGTTTGTCTACACCTGCCTGCTGGTTGTGACTGGTGTTGGGTTTGTGACCCCCCCCTGACTGGCATATATGAGTCACTTACCTAGTGGATGTCCAAGTATTGAGGGCTGTGCTGCAGGGCTGCCTATGTCAGATGCACATAGTACACTCCCTACACATGGTTAGGTACAGGTAGTGTAATGTTTGGCATCCCTTTTACTGTGTGTGCGAGTCAGAGACTGGTGTAATTCCCTGGGTCCCTAATGTGAAAGTGTATGTGCTATGCATTGTCTCTTTGCCATGGCCAGGGCATACTGGGCATGCCTCCATCTGCCTACTGGGGCAAGCTCAGGTTGTTCCTCCTCCGAGTCACTCTGTGCCTGTGCAGGCCTTGGCATTGGTGGGGGACTGTGTGGCCTTGCCCCATGCTGTTCCAGCTGCAGCTGTTTCTGCAGGATCATATTGTGTCGCATGGCACATACAAGGACAATTTGGGTACATGTAGCTGTTGAGTACTACAATGCTCCACCAGATGTATCCAGGCACCAGAACCATGAATTCAGCATCCCAAATACTTGCTCTATTATGATTCTTGTTTGTGCATGTGCCTCATTATGGAGTTCTTGTTCAGGTGTGTGTGCATTTCTGATGGGTGTCATCAGCCACAGCTCCAATGCGTACCCAGCATCCCCCACTAGGTGAGCATGTGGGATGTCCCCATTTGCAAATCTCTGGTACAGCTGCATCAGATGCCAGATGTGAGAATCGTGATAGCTTCCAGGGCAGCCAGCACACACATTCATTATTATGCCCTGGGCATCGCACACAACTTGGCAGTTGATGGAGGGGAAGCCCTTGCGGTTGATGTTGACCCTATCCCGCTCACCAAGTGGGGCTTTGATGCATTTGTGCATGCAATTTATTGCACCCACTACCTCAGGGTAATCCACTATTTGATAGAAGAGATGCATATTGCTGGCCAATGCCTCCTGGGTGTTGGGGAAATAGACGTGCTCACCGACATGTGATGATATGGCATCCAGGAACTAGTGGAGTATCCTGGATGCAGATGCCTGTGAAATCCCCATCATATCCCCAGTTGACCTTTGGAAGGTACCTGTAGCTTGTATTCTTAGGCCTACACATACCTTGGTATCCACTGGGATGGGTTCCCCTCTATTAGTTCTGTGTGTCAGGCGTGGCCGGCACAGCTCAACAATTTGTTGTAGGAGGTCCCTGTCCACCCTATAGTGTTCCACTATCTCCAGCTCATGTAGCCCCTAGTAGGTTACCCTGGGTCTGTACTCTCTTCAACGTCTCCTCACTGTGGGTTGGTCAGCAGCATTCACATCCTCACCACCATCAGCCTCTTCCACAAGTTGTATGATAGCTATTGCAGCCCTTATCATTTTGCTGTTGTGAGTGTTGAGTTCCCCACTTGTTTACACCGGTGGTGTAGAGTGTGGGAAAAACCAGAGGGGAACATGTTTGCTTAGTTTATAGTAGTGTTCTGGGCTGGACTGGTCTGCTGCATGTGTAATTGGCTGATTCTGATACATTTCACCATCCAGATAAGCTAGTTCTCCTTGATTACCTTCCTACTGCAGTTTTCCCTTCCCATTGCCTTCCTGTTTAAGCCCATGTGTGTGCCACATAGAGTGCTCAAATGTGCACACTGCTGCTATTTCCAGGTTTCACCTCTTTTTTATTTCTATAAATCCCGGTGCGTGGCACGCACAGCCGCTTAGGCTTAGTAAAGAGTGCAATGCAGGTTTAGACACACCCCCTAGCTAAGCTCTGCTAAGCTAGGAGCACACCCGAGCCACAGAGCTCCAATCCGCTTACAGTATGCCTGACACACACACCCATGATGTCACCTAACTCCTAGGCTTGCACCAGGCTATTCCTTTTCTTACACTGTTGGGACCTGACTCACATGCTGGGGAAAACTGGGATTCACTATCCTTCCCCTTATATGCATAGGATTGCCTGCTAATGCATAGTTACATGTCTCATACTGATCTTCCCCCCTTAGCAACCACTACTCACTGGCTGGATTGTCTTCTGCCTGCCATTGACTTGCATGGCAGAATACTGATTTTAGTTAGAATGCTTATTTTAGGTTTATTTTATTATTTTCCCCCCGAACCCGTTTGTGTGCCGCTTTGGCGATGAAAAAAATAAAAGTTGATTTTTTTTATTTTGATTTGTTTGCAATGCCAGTGGCCTTATACTTGGCCATTGGCATGCTTCCTCAATGATATGCAGCCTTTATTTGGAGCTGTCATAGCTCCATTTTAGATTTTGCAGAAATGTACTCGGTTACTAACCGAATACATTTCTGCTGATTGCACTAGTCCTGCACGGATGGTCGCAAGCTTCCTGGATCACAAAATCACATCATTTCCATGGATTTCTCCTGCAAATGGGGTGATTTGCATACAAGGGCTTCGTCCATGCAGGATTAGTGCAGGAGCTCTCGTGAAGGCCCCTGCAAGCTGTTCCTGGATTGCACAGCAGACATATTGCCTGCTAGAGCTCCTGCACTGATCCTGCACTCCGTTAAGGACATAGTGAATCCGGGGGAGTATCTAAGTAAAAGTACTAAAGCTACCCTCGCAACCACTCATCTAGTTTATACTCTTCTTTACGCCTCACTCATTTTTACTAATCTAAATAAGGGTGAGCTGACAAAATTGGAAAGCTGCTACAATAAAATAGCCAAGTTTACTACTGACCTCAACTGTAGACAGCACCATTGCTCAGCATTGAGGCACCTGAATTGGCTCGAACTACCCAATCTACTTACTTATAACCAACTTGTTATACTGCACAGCCTAATGCACCAACCTGAAAACATCCCTGCTCTACAGGCTCTAGTTCAACCATATAGCAGTACTCGCCCTCTTCATTCAACTAACAAAGCTCTATTAACAATTTCCAAAACTAATAACATAGCTAGAAAGTCCCTCTATACAGCAAACACAACCAGGTACTGGAACTCCCTCCCCCTGGACATTTGATCAATTACTGATAAACACCACTTTAAAAAAGCACTGAAAGCTCTCTTACTATATCCAAACTGTGTAACTGTCCATCTCCCCCTTAGCAACCATCACCACATCTCTCTCCCCACAGCTCTAATGCTTCTCACAAAGATACTAAACCTATTCTCACTTTAATGACTTTAGCATCCCACTCAAACATCTCTGAGAATATAAGTAGAGATTTAAATATTCTCAAAGAACTAAACTGTTATGGTTCAGCTTTGCCAACGTAGAGCATACAAATTGTATGGATTGTGACAACCCTAAAAGCATTGCTCTCTATGCAGACAGGGTAAAACAGACACACACACACACACACACACACACACACACACACACACACACACACACACACACACACACACACACACACACACTTGCCATGTCTGGGAGTAGAACAGCTACCTACCTAAATTATCACACTACAGCAGTACGCAGTTATAGGACATCCTACAGAGATTACTGGGTTACATCTTTCCCAGAGGTGTATTTCTTGGTGGATGACTTCAGCAGCTTTGCCAAAGTAGTGCAGTTAAATTGTAGGGGTGTGACTACCCTAAAAATCATTGCTCTCTATACAGACAAACAAACACATGCAACACAGTTGCCATGTTTGCGAAATGAACTCCTACCTAACTACTTTATTATACTACAGCAGTACACAGTTATGGGACACGCCATGGAGTTTACTGGAATACAACCTTTCCAGGGATGTATTTCTAGGTGGATGACATCAGCAGCCTTACAAAAGTAGAGCATTGCACTTGTAGGGATTGTGACCACCCTAAAAAGCATTGCGCTCTACTGAGACAGAATCAGACACACATACACAGTTGCCAAGACTGGGGTTAGAACTCCTACCTAACTAGTTTATCACACTACAGCAGAGCGCAGTTATGGGGTGCGACACAGAGATTACTGCGATATGAGTTACCTAAGGTCTATTTCACAGTAGATGACCTCAGCATGCTTGTCATAGTGGGGCTATGGGGAGGGCAGTGTGTGTGTGCATGGGCCATAACCCATTCATCTCGGGGTTGACACTCCACATGCGTCCACAACCTGGGTCATATTCCACAGGTCCATGTGTACAGCTGCTAGATGACTACTTCCTTGAACAGTCATGTTGCACAGCTGGCATGTGCACCACATTCTCTGTAATGCTGACAGATACTGGTGGCTAGTATCTGCAGTGTGTGACATCACACCCTCGTGTAGTTGTGGGCCTTTGGCTGTGTGCTGGGTGGGAGAGCCCTGGATGGCTACTTGTCATAGTCACCCTCTTCCATACATCTGTGTATGTCTACTTTTGGCTTATTATAGTGTGTTGTCCTTACATATATGCCTGTATTCCTATCACTGTGTGCGCAAAGAATGTGTGGTGCATACTAAGGAGTGTCTGCACTAACATCTGTGGCTGCCAGATATGTCTGGTCCACTGGTGTTTGCAGACATGGCCTTCATGTGTTTAAGTGTGTGAGCATGCCCAGAATGACCTTTCAGTATGTTGTTGACTGACATCGCCTTCACTACTCTAAGTGTGTGGTCATTCCTAGTATGGCCATCTGTATTGCATGTGTGGATCAGGTCCAGGTAGTTTGAACTGCATTGCTGACCTTTGTGTTGTACATACAGGTAGCATGCTGTCTCTGCAGGGTCTCCGTTGATCATTTGACATGGACTGTTACTACATTTCTGCATAGGATGAGGGCATATCTGACTATTTCTACATCTCTACACAGGATTGGGGGGGCACACCTGACTGTTACTATATGTCTGCATAGGATGGGGGGCACACTTGACGATTTCTATGTTTCTACACAGGATTGGGGGGGCACACGTGACTGTTACTATATTTCTACGTAGGAAGGGGGAAGCACACCTGACACTTGTATACATTTGCTAGGACTGTACTGGTATGTCGGGATATCAATTTCAGTCTGTAGTACTACCTATCATGCTGGCTAGAGGCATACCAGTGTACTACAGATCTTAGCTTTTACTTTCCTACATATTAGTTACTGACCTCCTAACCTTCGGAACTGACATCCCACTGCTTGACCTGCTGTAGTCTGTCTGTGTAGGCCTGGGGGGAGGTTACCCATAGGTCTCATTCAGAGGCCATAGCACAGCATCCATTTGTGTTTGTCTACACCTGCCTGCTGGTTGTGACTGGTGTTGGGTTTGTGACTCCCCCCTGACTGGCATATGTGAGTCACTTACCTTGTGGGTGTCCAAGTATTGAGGGCTGTGCTGCAGGGCTGCCTATGTCAGATGCACATAGTACACTCCCTACACATGGTTAGGCACAGGTAGTGTAATGTTTGGCATCCCTTTTACTGTATGTGCGAGTCAGAGACTGGTGTAATTCCCTGGGTCCCTAATGTGAAAGTGTATGTGCTATGCATTGTCTCTTTGCCATGGCCAGGGCATACTGGGCATGCCTCCATCTGCCTACTGGGGCAAGCTCAGGTTGTTCCTCCTCCGAGTCACTCTGTGCCTGTGCAGGCCTTGGCATTGGTGGGGGACTGTGTGGCCTTGCCCCATGCTGTTCCTGCTGCAGCTGTTTCTGCAGGATCATATTGTGTCGCATGGCACATACAAGGACAATTTGGGTACATGTAGCTTTTGAGTACTGCAAGGCTCCACCAGATGTGTCCAGGCACTGGAACCATGACTTCAGCATCCCAAACACATGCTCTATTATGATTCTTGTATGTGCATGTGCCTCATTATGGAGTTCTTGTTCAGGTGTGTGTGCATTTCTGATAGGTGTCATCAGCCACGGCTCCAATGCATACCCAGTATCCCCCACTAGGTGAGCATGTGGGATGTCCCCATTTGCAAATCTCTGGTACAGCTGCATCAGATGCCAGATGTGAGAATCGTGATAGCTTCCAGGGCAGCCAGCACACACATTCATTATTATGCCCTGGGCATCGC
Organism: Protopterus annectens; assembly: GCF_019279795.1. NCBI lineage: Eukaryota > Metazoa > Chordata > Ceratodontiformes > Protopteridae > Protopterus > Protopterus annectens. Next base: position 1,551,785,367 of record NC_056728.1, read on the forward strand.
ACACAACCTGGCAGTTGATGGAGGGGAAGCCCTTGCGGTTGATGTTGACCCTACCCCGCTCACCAAGTGGTGCTTTGATGCATTTGTGCGTGCAATTTATTTGCACCCACTACCTCAGGGTAATCCACTATTTGATAGAAGAGATGCATATTGCTGGCCAATGCCTCCTGGGTGTTGGGGAAATAGACGTGCTCACCGACATGTGATGATATGGCATCCAGGAACTAGTGGAGTATCCTGGATGCAGATGCCTGTGAAATCCCCATCATATCCCCAGTTGGCCTTTGGAAGGTACCTGTAGCTAGTATTCTTAGGCCTACACATACCTTGGTATCCACTGGGATGGGTTCCCCTCTATTAGTTCTTTGTGTCAGGCATGGCCGGCACAGCTCAACAATTTGTTGTAGGAGGTCCCTGTCCACCCTATAGTGTTCCACTATCTCCAGCTCATGTAGCCCCTAGTAGGTTACCCTGGGTCTGTACTCTCTTCTCCGTCTCCTCACTGTGGGTTGGTCAGCAGCATTCACATCCTCACCACCCTCAGCCTCTTCCACAAGTTGTATGATAGCTATTGCAGCCCTTATCATTTTGCTGTTGTGAGTGTTGAGTTCCCCACTTGTTTACACCGGTGGTGTAGAGTGTGGGAAAAACCAGAGGGGAACGTGTTTGCTTAGTTTATAGTAGTGTTCTGGGCTGGACTGGTCTGCTGCCTGTGTAATTGGCTGATTCTGATACATTTCACCATCCAGCTAAGCTAGTTCTCCTTGATTACCTTCCTACTGCAGTTTTCCCTTCCCATTGCCTTCCTGTTTAAGCCCATGTGTGTGCCACACAGAGTGCTCAAATGTGCACACTGCTGCTATTTCCAGGTTTCACCTCTTTTTTATTTCTGTAAATCCCGGTGCGTGGCACGCACAGCTGCTTAGGCTTAGTAAAGAGTGCAATGCATGTTTAGACACACCCCCTAGCTAAGCTCTGCTAAGCTAGGAGCACACCCGAGCCACAGAGCTCCAATCCGATTACAGTATGCCTGACACACACACCCATGATGTCACCTAACTCTTTGGATTGCACCAGGATATTCCTTTTCTTACACTGTTGGGACCTGACTCACATGCTGGGGAAAACTGGGATTCACTATCCTTCCCCTTATATGCATAGGATTGCCTGCTAATGCATAGTTACATGTCTCATACTGATCTTCCCCCCTTAGCAACCACTACTCACTGGCTGGATTGTCTTCTGCCTGCCATTGACTTGCATGGCAGAATACTGATTTTAGTTAGAATGCTTATTTTAGGTTTATTTTATTATTTTCCCCCCGAACCCGTTTGCGTGCCGCTTTGGCGATGAAAAAAATAAAAGTTGATTTTTTTTTATTTTTTGATTTGTTTGCAATGCCAGTGGCCTTATACTTGGCCATTGGCATGCTTCCTCAATGATATGCAGCCTTTATTTGGAGCTGTCATAGCTCCATTTTAGATTTTGCAGAAATGTACTCGGTTACTAACCGAGTACATTTCTGCTGATTGCACTAGTCCTGCACGGATGGTCGCAAGCTTCCTGGATCACAAAATCACATCATTTCCATGGATTTCTCCTGCAAATGGGGTGATTTGCATACAAGGGCTTCGTCCATGCAGGATTAGTGCAGGAGCTCTTGTGAAGGCCCCTGCAAGCTGTTCCTGGATTGCACAGCAGACATATTGCCTGCTAGAGCTCCTGCACTGATCCTGCACTCCGTGAAGGGCATAGTGAATCCGGGGGAGTATCTAAGTAAAAGTACTAAAGCTACCCTCGCAACCACTCATCTAGTTTATACTCTTCTTTATGCCTCACCCATTTTTACTAATCTAAATAAGGGTGAGCTGACAAAATTGGAAAGCTGCTACAATAAAATAGCCAAGTTTACTACTGACCTCAACTGTAGACAGCACCATTGCTCAGCATTGAGGCACCTGAATTGGCTCGAACTACCCAATCTACTTACTTATAACCAACTTGTTATACTGCACAGCCTAATGCACCAACCTGAAAAAATCCCTGCTCTACAGGCTCTAGTTCAACCATATAGCAGTACTCACCCTCTTCATTCAACTAACAAAGCTCTATTAACAATTTCCAAAACTAATAACATAGCTAGAAAGTCCCTCTATACAGCAAACACAACCAGGTACTGGAACTCCCTCCCCCTGGACATTTGATCAATTACTGATAAACACCACTTTAAAAAAGCACTGAAAGCTCTCTTACTTAAATCCAAACTGTGTAACTGTCCATCTCCCCCTTAGCAACCATCACCACATCTCTCTCCCCACAGCTCTAATGCTACTTACAAAGATACTAAACCTATTCTCACTTTAATGACTTTAGCATCCCACTCAAACATCACTGAGAATATAAGTAGAGATTTAAATATTCTCAAAGAACTAAACTGTTATAGTTCAGCCCTTACTGCTGTGCATAATTTTCTCCTGCACTGTATATGACTGATGTGATACAATCTTTATGTTTAATTATTTTCTACATTACTGTCTATGACTGATATGATATAATCTGAAGTATATAATGCTATATTATCTGAATGTATTATGCAATGCTTGCTTACTAAATGTTTGCAGTTCTTGTGGAGCTTTTCTCCCCGGGCCTCTGCTGAAAAAGGACCTGTGTAAAGTCGGAGTTACCCGGAAAACAAATGTTAAATAAATAAATCTGCCACTTTTGATAATAAAACTTTCATAAAAAAGCAAGTAGAGGCTTCATTTGAGCATATTGAATCATTTGAGCATATTGAATCACTTTCTGTAATGACAGAAACAACAGTTCCATAAGAGAGAATACCACAGGAAACCGCAGCTGTCTGCATTAGTATGTAAGGGATACATTAGTAGTGTTGCACACATAAACTTCCACCTGCTGTATGCCTCCTATTATAGTAATGTTGTTAGGTTAGCAGTACTGGTCATTACTTTTTATGCTACAGCATTTCTATGCAACTGCACTCCATTGAAATTGTACCCTAGTTCTCCTTAAAATCTAGCCATGACCAGGTATGTAATCCAATGAATACAAAGACAAAAAACTGATAAAACCATACACACAGGGTTGCAGAGATTCCGACAGACCAGCTCCAGCAATCTAGAATTTGTTGATAAACACTTTCATTTTATTCAATAATAACACTTCATCAGATAAACATTAAACTGTCTGACAACATTTAAATGCACTTTTAAAATATCTTATAACCAACATTTTCAAATCATGTGAGCAAGTTGAAATCATATGACAACCGAACCCATGTGCAAATCCTAAGTCAAAGACAGTAAAAATCACCACGTTAAAAAAGTAAATCTAAACAATAGCAACAAAAGGCCAAGCAGATTTTTTTAAAACTTAAAAGAAAATAGGGCAGGTAACAGAAAGCAGCTCTATCTCTCACATACAAAAAAAATATATAGGTTTACTTTCCTCACCCAGTAGGGAATTACCAGCAGTGCTTTAATTTATGCAAGCATGAAATCTTTTCAGACAAAGAGAAAGGACTAGCATTTCACCGAGCATTTAAGTATCACACAAGATACAATTTAACCCATGAAAAAATTTGCGCAGCCTAGATAATTTAAGTTCTTCTTTAGACTCGGTTCCAATCATGCTCCTTATATGAGCTCCAGAACTGCATACTAAAATCATGGTATGGATTAAATAAAACATAATGTAACTATCAAATTATCTTCTGCTTTTGTAGTCTATCTCCTGTGTGGATCCAGACATTCTACTTTCTGCTGACACTGCCTTCCTGCTTGCCTAGAGTGTTTCATTCAAGGAGTGATCAACACCCCATAATCACTTTTCTGCTCTTCTACTCTCAGTCATCTCCCAGCTGATACCTCTTTGTGTTAAAGTGCAATATCATGTATTTGTTTACACTGAACTTTATTTGATTTATTTCTATCTACTTGGACAGTTTTTTTTTCCAAATCATACATTTCTTTTTGCTGTAGCATATCTATAATGAAAAACCTGAATCTTAAATTTCCATTTTTTTTCTGCTAGCATGGATGTTTGGTAAATAATCCTTGCTATACTGTATTGCTTCTTTTCCGGTCAGCTTCATCATTCAACAGAAAAAAAGTGAACATTGGGAAGTGTGTTTTTATTTATTTATAGGTATGTATTTTATTGACTAAGGACACATTTTATCATAATATGTTTTATTAGAATACAAAATACAAATAAATATGAAATCAAAACATTCCACAAATAATGTAGTAACATTAACATTTTTGTTAGCAATTACAGCAAAGGGGATATAGAAGGTTAATGTGAAAGAGGTAATGGCAACTTTGCCACTTTGTTCTTAAAATAAACTTTTTTCCATTTAATATATTCAGTTTTATCCCAGGGTTGTTTTTCTTCTTACATCAGCAATATGCAGTTTAGTGTTCATGAAATATTCAGTATCTTACAATTTATTCATTTCCATTTTTAGATTTTAGAGACCATGAAGATTCCACATAATTTTTCTTATACAGTTCTCAAATTGCTATCAGAAACAAATTTCTTTTAGATGGTGTGACTCAGGCTATATGTATAACTTTTTGTAGTTTTCCTTTGATAATCACAATCCATTGTTTTAGTTGATGGATTAAGATGAGACCAAAGTTGATGAAAAAGGAAGGTGAAGTATTATGGTGGGTTATGTGGCGGAGTAGTAACATAAGAGGTGCTGCCAGATGAATCAAGTAAAAGGAGTTGGGTTACAGTCAGGTACTAACAACAAATTGATGGTATGCTTGACCAATGGATTAGCTGGATTTAAAAACATGCCCCTGCAACAGGGTATTGCTGGCAGCAGTAAAAAACTCTCTGTCATATGTAGAAATAGTAAACAAAGGAAAGAAAAATTTTATTGAAGATGAAAGAAGACTATGACTTATGCAATGACAACAAAACAGAAAAGAAGATTGGTGGCAAAAATCAAAACAAAGAACAATGATACTATTAAATGGTATTTGGTTACAGATAGTGTTGGTTTACCTTTGTAGTTTAAAGTACAGATCACCACAACAATGAGATTATAGCCCCTGGCTATAATATTATACGTAGAGATAGACTGGAGAAAAAGGGAGGGGGAGTAGCAATATTATACCAAAATCATCTCACCATCGAAATACTTGATAATAATAACCCTGAAGTTAAAAGTCTAGAGCTAATCATTGCAAAATTAAAACTAAACCCCAACAACCATATAAACATTGTAGGTGCCTATATCCCATTAGGTAATTACTATAATGGAAAAACTGCTAGACTGGATTTCAAACTCACTTCCACAAGAAACTATACTATTAGGTGACTTTAATATTGACTGCCTTAACTGCTCCAGCCATAATTCCTTACCTATATCAACCTCCATGGGTTTACCCAACTCATCTCTTCCCCCACTAGAATTGACAAAACATCCAAGCTCCAGACCATCCTAGACTGGATTCTTATAGCGGACCCCTCACTTGCATACCTATTCTGGCTGTGTCCTGATATCCTAAGTGACCATCAGCCAACCTACCTAATTAGGAACAGGTCCCAACGCATCAACCAGACTGTCCTCAGAGTCATAAGAAATAAAAAGAACTTTATACCCAATAACTTCATCACTGCACTAAAACGTAATTGGACTCCCCTGCAGCAACTGCCTCTTGACGAAGCTGTGCAATACTTACCACAACCTTCTTAGAAATCTTAAACTATCATGCACCCTCCAGAACCATGAGAATAAAAGCAAATTACGCCCCATGGCTAACTAAAGAAACTAAAACTGCAGTGAAAGAAAGGGATAAGTCCTGGATTCAATTCCACAAAAACAAAAGCACTACTATGAGGCAAATATACTTAGAATCCATAACAAAGCTAAAAAACAAATTAAACTTGACAAAACTAACTACTACAAAAACATGCAAGAAAAAATATGTTCACAAGCCACAGAGATTCTGGGCCACAATAAATACTATACTTCAGCCAGGAAAATCCACAACTCCAACCCCTGTGTTAACAAAGAACCATGATAACATTCCCACACAATTTAATAAATTCTTTACTGAAACAGCCCAAACCCTTAACAGTGTCCAAAATACTGCTAAAATCCCCATACCAACAACTGCCCAAACCCAACCCAACTCACAAAACAATACATCCAACTTTTCCTGGCACCCTGTGTCCACCAAGGCCATTTCTAAACTCTTTTGTAAACTTAAACTGACAATTGTGGCTGCTGATAACCTACCAGCCAAATTCCTTAACAGAGCAACAGATGGTACCGCCTATCCTGTTGCTATTCTCATTAACAGGTCTCTATCAGAGTGCAAGGTACCTACCTCATGGAAAAAATCACATATTATACCACCACACAAAGGACATAACTCCATAGAACTCACTAACTACTGCCCAACCGCTATTCTATCCCTCTTATCTAAAATATTAGAAATAGTTGTTCACACTCAACTAATGCAGTACCTTCAAATAAACAGCCTGCTATCTGAAACACAGCATGGCTTTTGACCCTCTCATAGCACCACCACGGCACTACTGTCTTTTACTAACATAGTTAACCACTAGAGAAACAAGGGCCTATTCATATCATCCATATTCTTAGACTTCTCTACAGCTTTTGATATTGTTAACCACAATATGCTCCTTCAAATTAGATCTACTCAAAACATTAGCTCCTCCTTTATGTCATGGTTCAACAGCTACTTAGGCCAGCAACAAACAGTCCTATGGCAAAACCAATTGTCCCCTCTGTTACCAGTATCCTTAGGAGTCCCTCAAGGCTCCATCCTTGGTCCACTTCTGTTCTCTCTATTTACCAACCAGCTCTCTTACTTCTGTGGTGGTGCAGCGGTTAGCGTTGTCACCTCACAGCAAGAGGTACTCCCATTAAATTCTCAGCTGGACTGCCTTCTGTGTGGAGTCTGCATGTCCTCCCTGCGGTCGAGTGATGTTAAAGACATACGAGTAGGTGCGAGCGTGAATGGGTGTGCCTTTGTTGAAGGTTGGGCATTGGGCTGGCAACTCAGCACCGTAAAAAAAATCCATTTCCAATCATGAGCGGACCGGAGTTCCGCTGTGGTGACCCCTAACCGGAAAAAGCCGAAAGTCTTTCTCTTTCTTCACACTCCCTGCCTCAGTAGTACAATATGCTGATGACACCACCCTTATATGTGCCACCCCCACAATGAAACAACTTCATACCCTAACCCAAAACAACTTTACTCTAGCTGAAACATGGTTCACTAACTCCAAACTTATTCTTAATCCCAAAAAAAAAAAAAAAAAAAACTTATTCTTTTCAGCCCAGGTAGGTCCCCCTCTTTAAACAATAGTTTTAGCATAAGTTCCAAAGATAACATCCAAATCACTCCAACCACACACATTAAACTGCTAGGTGTAGAAATTGACAACAATTCGACATCCACATTCCACAAACCATCAAGAAAGTAAACAAAAAGCTTGGGTTCCTCTACAGGAACAAATCCATCCTCCTCTATGCCTCTCTTATCCTGACTAATCCCTGCCAGGCTGATGTAAACAAAATGGGATCTTGTTATAACAATATTGCCAAGTTTGCTACAGAAGGGTCATATAGGACCCATCACTGTCTATCCCTTAAGCAACTTAACTGGCTTGATCTGCCTCAACTACTGCAACCGTCAATTGTCAGTAGCACACAAGTTATACTACCATCCTGAAAAACCCCCTGCACTCCAGCATCTAATTCTACCCTACACTACCAGCAGGCACTTAAGATCTAGTAACCAGAATCTCAGAAATGTCATCAAATATAAGAATGATGCTGGTAAATGTCTCTTTGGTTGCACTATTACAAGAATCTGGAATACAGTACCAAGCCGCATAACTTCTAATAGCTCTACTGTACAATTTAAAAAATTCCTGAAAACCCACTATTCAAACAACTGGCTATGCTCTTGTGACTCCCCAGGTTAATACATACCATTGCATTGTAAGGAGGATACTGTTATGTGACAGCAGTTCCCCTGGAAAGGCTGTTATACTAATCATACCTCAAAGACTGACACCACTGTTGATATTTACTGTATAGAACTAAGACGTATGTACTATATAGTTAGCAGCCATTAACTATTGCCAGAAACACCTACCATACACTAATTGTTCTTGACCACCTTGCATGTTTCATCCTAAAAATCATGTATGTGCTTACTACATCGCAGGTTATAATCCTTAAAAATTATGTATGTTTTGATACTTTGATTTTATGTTTTTTGAAATGTTATTTTAATGTATGAGATTGTAATTTTCTATGTTATTGTATTTTTGGAGCTTTTCTCCCTGGGCCTCCGCTGAAAATGGACCAGTGTCCAGTCGAACTCTCCCGGTAAACAAATGTAAAATAAAACAAAAATAAATAAGAGACTTAAACTCAGGAACAGAAGGCTTTTGTTTACTGCATCTAAGAAATTATTAATGAAATGGAAAAAAATCACTGACACCACAGAATGAACATGTTTTAGAGAATGTGGGATTGTAGTTAAGGAAGAAAATAAATCTGCAGTTCAGAACATTGACATTGCAAGAACTCGAGTTAAAGAATTCTTATGTCTTTTGTAATAAGGTATATAAGGTTAAAAAATGCATGCTGAGAGAAATGTTTGCACAGAGGGATGGATGAAACTGGATGTGCCTGAGAGAAAATGCAGCATATTTCAAATGTTATAATGGTGAATGGGAAACAGGGAACAGTGGTGTATTGGAGTAGACATAAAGAATGTTTTTCTTTTGTGGTGATGAGAGACATTTTTTGCAAGACTGTAATAAAGGAAGATGTGGGCAGTGTGTGGAAAGGGGACAGAAATAGAGGCTTAAGTGAAGAAAATGCAATGGATTTGGAAATGTTTGTTTGACAGTCGTATAATAGATAAGGAAAGAATAGGAGGAGAATAAAATATTTTAGAAGAAAAAAATCTGATGCTAACATAATTGAAGATATTGGTGGAACAAATATTATGGAGAGATAACTAAAGCAGACTACATAACCAATATAGAGAGCATCGGATAAGGAGAAGAGCAGGAAGAAAATTATATTTGAGTTGGTGAGGGGGTACATAAAGGAAAACTAAAATAAAAACTGGGAATAAAAATACAAAACAGGAAAGTGATAAGTGAGGAATATTAACACAAAAAGTAAATAGTGTTAGAAATTATATTAAAACAGTGGCAGTGACTGAATGGTGTTAAAATGATTTTGTTAGTTACTTGTGTAAAAAGGACAAAAAGAAAAATAATAAAGGCAATATGTGGTTAAATTCAGGAATAGGAAGTTTTTTAAAGTGGAGTTAAATGGTTATATGTCCAAGGGGGTGGAGGGGGGGTGATAAGTATTCATGAACTGGATTTTTTTTTAAAGTGAAGACATAGGGCTGCTGGATGCGATATCAGTAGTACCTGGAATGCTAGTGGTAAGTGCATGGGGGGGGGAGAAAGCTGTATAATGATAATTACACCAGAATCATGTTAGGGGAAAATGATGCATGAGGAACTCAAAAACTTTGTTTTATTAAATATTTCAGTTATTCAAGTGGGAGATTTTAACTGCAATGTGAAAAAGGAAAGGCCGCTTTAACAGAAGATACTACAGTAATAAGATAAGTTATAATACATGGACAGATGAAAAAGGGAAACAATGAAAATGGACATATAAAAGGGGGGCTTTGAAACAGATAATGCAACGTATGCAAAAGATATGAAAGAGATAGCAGATCAGATATAAATGGCTGAGTTTTCAGATCATAGATTGGTATGGGCTAGAGCAGGGATGACAGAAAAGTACAAAACAAAGGAAAATAACTAAAAAGATTTATGGGAGAGATTGCTAAGCAGATGGGATGAGATGTAAGAGAACATAAGAGTTTATGAGAACAACATATGACAATGCGTGTACATTATAAAAACTAAACAGTCTGTGAAGTACTTAGAAATTAAAATGTAAGACAATATTTAGATTGTAGGAAAAAAACAGAGGAGCAAATGTATATGAGAATATGCAATTAAATTATAAAACGACATAAGAGAGGGAGTAATGTAACTGAATAGGAGGAGCAGAAAAAGAGATTTATGAAAAATGGAAAAAGTTAAAGTATATTGCTTAGATAATTTTTTTTTTCAGTCATATAGAGGATATTTCAGCAACTGTTGGGAAAGAGTTAAATAAGAGAAGGAAGAATGGATGCAATGTTTAATGAAGAAGGCAATATGTTTTCTAAGCAAAGAGAAATGATGGGAAAGTTTATGGATAGAATGCTTGAAAATGAAGTAGTAGAAGAAGAACCATGTATTATAAACAATATCTAAGTTATCTAGAAAAGGAGATCACTATGAGAGAAATAGAGAAATGATAAAAGATGGAAAGGAAGAATCAGCACAAGGAATAGATGGATTAGGTTATCATAGTGGAAACGTGTTACTCTCATTCTGTGGTATACATGATAAATACATACATATTAGGAAAACTGGCATACTTGGGGTGGGGCGTGTTTCAGTTAAAATGGAGAAGGATATGTAGAAATATTATTTTAATTTTATTTTGGGATTAAAGACTACATTCAGTGAAAATATGAGTGATATAAAATAAAAAGACTGAAACTAAAAAATCCTATAACATACTTAACAGCTATGATTTTTTTCTGGCTAATAAAGAAGGTGAAAGGGAATGATTTGCAAATAATAGGCAACATGTCATATGTATGGTATGAAAACTTAGGGAAACATGAAAGAGGGAAAATAAGTTGTAAACTATAAAAGGTATAAAGAATCGGATATAAAAATAAAATGCAATTATGAAAGGTGAAGCTTACTGGGACTGATGAAACAGAATATTATGGTAGAACTATATTAAGGAGAAAAAATATGTGGCATATCCTTGGAAGGAATAAAATGAAGATGTAAAAATCCTATAAAGAATAAAAGAAAAAAGTCTGACAATTTTTATGAAGCATGAGGATTTACTGTGGCAAATTGTAGTGAATAATTTGCTACTTAAAAGTGATGTGAAATACAATGTATTGGAATTAAGAAAATGTGATAGTTGTAATGAGGAGGAAGCAGCAAACCATTGCTTGCCAGAATGCAAAAAATTAACACTTTTGGGTAAGTTTTAAACATTAATATAAATGGAAAGGTTTTAGAAATATAACAACGCATGAGACAGCATATGGAAAATACGAGAAAGAAAATAATGTAAAAATTGAAAAATGGGAAAGAAATTTTTTGCAGCACTCTAGAGATTAAAGAAGCAAGATATGGCAAATAACTGCATGATAAAAATATAGATGATAAAGATGCACTAGATGAAATCAAAAGATAGTTGCGGAAGAAAACACTGGGATAGATAAAAAAGTTAAAAGGATAGTTGGCTTAAAAATCAGACTTTTTATTTTCTTTTTAAATAATAAAAAAGGAAGTAATTGTTTTTTGTGTAGATTATATGCTAACGTTTAAAACAATAGAAAAAAATGACAAGATATATGTGCTGAATATGAATAAGTAAATAATGTAAATAAGGAAATATGCAAATAAAGAAACCACTATTTTTTGTATATTATTTTTGATAAGTGCCATGAGGTCTTTGACATCCACCTAAGGTACCATGGTTTAATGTCACATCCAAAGGACAGGACACTCAAGGACTGAAGCACTTCCCTTGTGGGGCACTGTAGTTCTGATATTAGTAAATCACTCCAAGTACCTAGGATATGAATAGAATCCACACCCTTCTGATCTTTCAGCACCAACAAACAGTGTGCTATCTATTGAGTCACTGATATTATAGCTAACTCACTAAAACATTTACTTACACTGATTATCTTTTAATAGATCAATTACATTTCATTTCATTAATAATAATCATCATTTGGTTTTGTGTTATCACTAATGAAAAGGATGGTAGTTGATGTAATGAAATCTGCCAATCTGTTATTGTGCTGGATGTGTATTTCCATACATTAGAATACACAGAATGCAGAGTGGCCACGGTGGTACAGCAGTTAGCGTTGCTGCCTCACAACAAGAGGTTCTCCAGTTTGATACTCGGCTGAGACGCCTTCTGTGTGCAGTCTGCATGTCCTCCCTGTGATCATGTGGGTTTCCTCTGGGTGCTCCAGTTTCCTCCCACATCCCAAAGACATGCTGTAGGTGGATTGGATACTCTAAATTGGCCCTAGGTGTGAGTGCGTGTATGTGTGTGCCTTCCATAAATGGTTGGGTACTGGGCTGGCAATTCGACACTGTAAAACTCCACTGCCAATCATGAGCAGACAGGCGATCTACTGTGGCGACCCCTAATTGGGAAAAAGCCAGAAGAAGAATACGCAGAATGCAGTCACAATTCTCAGATCAAATTTTCTCATTAAGTTTTAAATTGTATGGATTACTGAATATATTTGTGTGTTGCTTTGTTTATATCTAGGACTAGACATTGGCCTCTTCTTGTTTCCCTTACACTGAGAGCAGGCTAAGAACAGGTGTTCTGTAATATGGCCCCATAATAAGCCTGTTTATAGATAGATCTTTTACTGAAGTAAGTCACATACACTGAGATCAAGTTTTTGGAATCAGGATAGACTTACACTTTCAGCAACTCTTTTCGAAGGAATCTGGCCCATAATATGTTTAAATTCCTTCTGTTCAGCAAATATGTGATTTTGTTTTTACTTATAAACAGTAGAATGTTATCATGCAGCCTCATCTGGTTTTGCATGTCTACTAAGGATGTTTTTTATATAGAGATTAATGGCTCCTTGTTTCATGTGGTTGCACAACTTGCAAATAATTTGAGTAATATTGTATGCATAGGAGATACTGAGCAATTTTATTTATTTATTTATTTGACATTTTTTTAACTGGGTTAGTCTGACTGAGATGGAGCCATTTTTCAGTGGAGGCCCGGGGTGAAAAATCCACAAATAAGTATGACATGCACAATAACAAAAAACTCAGATACACAATAGTAATAAAGATAATAACTAGTACATGATTAAATCTCAGAGAGGAATTACATTCAACATTATTAACATCAGTCTGCACAATCACTTCAGAGAGTAGTACCCAGCGTACCTCCATAGGAATCAAGTACAAACTTTAACAGTCATAGTAGTAAAGTATTAATCTAGACCTAGTTAGGCCTAGGTTAATGTACAGTTAGGAGTAAAGATAGAAGAAAGAAAGGAGGTTAGATAAGAAAGGGGCGTATAATGGAGGAAGTCAGTCAAGGAGGGTGGTTACACTGACAGATCCATATATTGTTTAGATAGTTTTTAGTAGCAGTTTTGAATTGATGTCAGTGATTGATATTTCGAATATCCAGTGGAAGTTTATTCCAGGATTGGGCTGGGGAGTAGCTGTAAAGATTTTGTCCTATTTTAGTTTTAGGCTTGTAGATTGAAAGGTTTTGTTCAGATCTATGAAGGTACTTTGATTGGGAGTAGGGGGAGATGAGAGACAATGCTAAGATAGAAGGATTTCTTTTTAAAAGCTAGACAGTGGTGCAAGTGGATTTGTGAGCCATGTTCCTGTAAAGGAGTCTGCACAACTGCATTACCCAAATGCACCTGATTCTGATTAAGCAAATGTATTACTTTTTTTCATCTAATATGGCAGTTCTCAGAACTGTTACAGTTACAAATGGCAAAACATGAAGAAATAATACTTAAACCACTTCACAGTGGTTTTAAGTATTAATATGGCTTTTCTGTTTGGTTCCATGCTGTTCCATCATTTGCTGATATTTTACATGATAAGACATCAGAAAATCTACACATTCCAGAGCTGTTAGCATTCAATAAGTTGTCATGGTAGTTGACAACCACAGTGCCAACAGCTTGGGCACTATTGCAATAACAGGCAATGTATTGAAGTTAAGCAAACTGTAAATTGTATCTACTCTTCTCTTGCACCAGAGTTAAATTCAATTGTTCATAACCTCAGAGCCAAAATTCCCTGCAGGGGAAGAGCATCTGTCTGCCAAGTCTGATTCCTAGGAAAACCCAAACAAACAGCAATGCCAGTGTGGCCATTTTATTGTGACACTACAGACATTTGTTTAGCTGCCAACATTATTGTAACTAGAAATTTACTTTTTGGGCTCGAATTTGTCGGGGGACGAAGCCAAATGTAATGTCATTCAGACAGTGCAGAACCTGGTAGCATGGCATATCATCCCCTGGGTGGATTTGTCTAATCACATTGCTCCTTGCCACACTAAACCTTTAGTAATTCTGAACTGGCTGTTTTAAAGTTCGGTCTCAGCCAGAATATTGACAAATGGATACTAATCACTAAACCCAGCCACAGGGCAAATTACAGTAATAAACTGGGGCTGACTTGAATGAACTATTATTGATTTGAAGAAGTTCACTAGAAAATTAAACCTATCTTTTCTAATGCATGATTTGCCTGACGTCAATGAGTGTGTTAGTAAGCCTTCTTGTTATGTTCCCAATCTTCATCATACTATTAAGACATATGAAGTCATTTATTTCTTAGACATTTTGTTTAGCAGGTTTGATTCAAGGCTAATAATTATGTTTGTGACATGATACTTGACTATTTGTTCACTAATTTGCTCTGTGGTTTGTGAATGGTTTACCAATGTACATTCTGCTATTTGGCAGTTACACTAATCAGTTTTTTGGATTATATTTCAATGAATTCTTGTTTAATATTATAAATATTTATGCAGGAATAATCAGGAACGTTGACTACTTTATACAGCGTTGTCTTGTAAACAGACAAAAGCCCTTTGTAATATGAGAATGGACACAATGCTGTTTTATTTGCAGGAAAGAAAGAAGCATTTTCTGCAGTTTATATGAATTCTGTAGATTGCAGTGAATAGTGTTCTTTTAATTAAATAAACAGATTCATTGCAGTGGCTTTAGCATATGCAGCTTACTTCTTCAACACATTCTGCCTTGCTGCATGTTTCAGATCATGTTATTACTTGCTGCACATATTTAAACTATATACATAAGGTTATGGCCTACTGGATTAATACATCTGAAATAAGAAGCTCTTGTATTCAAAGTCACAATGTCATTATATTACCACTTTTCAGGCTGACCATTTCATGTGGAATTTAAATGACAGCTTAACAGCACTCAGAATCTTAAACACTACATCGTCCTTCTCTGTGAACAAAGGCTCAGTCTTCCCAGCTAGCTCTTGAGTAACTTTTTCCACATTGATTTAGAAGCAGTGAACCACTTATATTTTGCAAGCAATGCTTCATCCAACATTTCTGTCTTATAAAATAATAGTCTGCAAAACATCAGTGAAAATCCCCAGGTCTTCATATGTGCTTCTGTCAGCACTTTCTTTGATGAGCTCACTGGCTCTCCACTCTTACAAGTAAACACACTGTGAAACTTCACATATATTTGGCAAACCCATGCAACAGCATAATGCACTTTGTTTTTTGTACTGGACCCTTAAGCCTCTCCTTTTGAATGTTGACTAGAACCGAGCGGAAATAATTTTCTTTAGTGCAAATTTAAGACATTGAACTTTTTATTTATTATTCTATAAAGGCAGAGCTTGACCTCCTACCAGCCATAATAGTGGGAGAAGCACAACAGGTAAAAGTTTTGATATATTTCATATTGCTTTATGTCCTTATTGGGTTTTCTTTTCTGTAGGAAAGCCCACTTCTCTAAGTATGTGTTTGTTAAGTGATGATCTTTATGAATACAAGCTGTTATCAATGTACTTGCCATTAATGCCTGTCCTTCAACAGACAGCAGACACAATAAGTACATGCTTCTGGAAAACAGATTGACATGACTTTCTTCTTTTATATTACTTGAATTTGTATTGAGACCAATATAATTTATTCATAAAACAGTAGAATATGTTGATAGGAAAAAATGCAAATTCTGTTTTGAACTGAGCTGAAAACCTTATAAAGGCAGCATACTTCTGGCAATTTATATTATATGATCCTCTGTACAATATATATTTTTTTTCTTTTTTCCCCCTCCTGTTGCTACCTTCCTGTTTTTTTTATATTATGGTTCTAGTAATTGTTTATAATTCTTACAGTGAATGGAACTTGAAGAGTAATCTTGTTCTTTATGTTCATGTAATCAAATGTTTCATTTATGCCCCCTTCATGATTCATCTCTGGGGTAAGGACTGTGCCTCCAGAGTACACTCATGGTAAATCCATTTGTCTCCTTCATCATGCACTTTACTCTGTACTACATCCATCCAGGAAAAGAATCAGTTGTTTTTGCTTACAGATAATGATACCCCCCCCCCAAGAGGAAAAATTGAAGCTTCCATTCAGATGGTGGGAGTGATATTTTTCACCAGTACTTCTCCATTATGATTGCCAGTTATAATTCTTTAGAGTATATCTCAGTTTACATGCCCAAACTTGGATTGCAGCTTCCAAACTCTATTGGCTGCTTTCCTCTGTTTTACTATTGAGGCCAGTCCTGCCACAACTGATTAAGCTCCTTCTCCATGGATTTAGGAACAGGCTATAAACTGTATATTCTTTTCTCATACCAGTCTGGTCTCTAGAATCCATGATCAAGAAGATGATCATTGATTTTCAGAAGTGCTGGCAGAGTCCTTTACAGCACCAGTGTGCTGACAAAATCAATGTACTATTTATTCAATGAGTGTGAGGTATAAATAGTAACTGCTTACTGCCTTGTTACTTCTTATGCAATGTAACCTATCATGTCATTGTCTGTTGCAGTTGTTTAGGTACTTTAAGCTAAAATGCTATTTGAGTTTGAAGTGAGAGAACAGTCTGAGCCATCTCAACTACTTCTGCTGTGATCGATTGCATACTAGGAATCTAATGTTTTATCAATGGTTGTTTTACATTAAATGCTGTCATGTACAACTGATCCTTAATTTCCAGATGTATGGCACATAAATTTGGCTCCTATTTGCAGATCAAGTGGCAGTCCCTGTCATTGTAGAGGGGTACCCTTCACCCTGTCCATATTTAACCTGATTTTTCTGTAAAGTAATAAGTGTGCAGTGATAGTTTAAACATGCTATAATATTTTAATTTATTTATTCACTGTGTTAGCCACATGAATAAGCTTGTCTAAAGACACTTTTCAATCATGACCTATGGCCATATAATATTTTAATTTATTTATTCACTGTGTTAGCCACATGAATAAGCTTGTCTAAAGACACTTTTCAATTATGACCTATGGCCAGAGTTCAATGCAATCATTAGATAAACAATCAAGTTAATGTATGCAATTTATAAATAATCATAAAATAGGGTGCAATAAAACAAATTTCAATAGTAAATCAATAAATTAGAATTATAAACAATTCTACAAGGACTGGGTACAAATATATAAAATGGTGCACTGTACTTATTGTGCAAGACTATATACGTGCAGCTTGGGCAGACAAAAAGAACAAAATGATGTCTTCAAACAACAGAATATTAAACAGTCTGAAAGTGGAACTGAATCGCTGAACTATGTTGAAGCAATGGAACTGAATCACATGCACAGTGAGGAGTGGTTTATTTAAGATAATTAAAAAATATATATTTAAGAGGTGGAATTCCATACCACATGACTGATTACGGAGAAAGCTCTATGGAAAGTATTCATAACAAAATATATATATATATAGCCCCTTAATTGGGTCTATATCATATGAGCAAATCGCACAAATTGCAAACACTCATAATATCAAACGTACCGGACCTCAAATTGCTTTTTTTGAGATTGCGGTAGAGTGAAGAATGAGATATTTGCCCTTTCCTCACTGTAGTGCAATCTCGGAGTTGAAATATATATTTAGTGGGGGGTGTGGGGGGCACAGCCCTCCACAATAGGAAGTTCAAGGTCCAGTACATTCGATATTATGAGCGTTCGCAATTTGTGCGATTTGCTCAAATGAAATAGACCCCCTTAATCATACATGGCCATTAAGACTCCTTCCCACCCATCCTTTGAGACCCATAAGATAAGAGTCCTAGAGACAATTTCCTTATCCCAGGGCTGAAGACCAAGTGGTGACAGTGATGTTGTCATCCTCCATGAGAGAATGAGGGGAGGAAAGGGACTCCTTAAGCCCTATTAGTTTTAAAGTATGTGTCTTCAAATGTCCAGTGCATGACATGCAATGGGTGAATGTGAGAGGTAGGTTTCTCACATCTGCAAGTGGTATCACCTCAAATATTCTGCCATTTTGAAAGCAGGATTCTGTCAATGATTTAACATGATATCTGCACCCCAGCCATGTGCCAAATAACCCTCTATAAGAAGATGCAAGTAAGGCCCACATCATCATCATCATCATCATCATCATCATCATCCTTCCTCTCTCCCCTTGTCATTATTTTATTTTATTTATTTAACATTTGTTAACTGGGAAAGTCTGACTGAGAACAAAGCCAATTTTCAGTGAAGGCCCGGGGAGAAGCACTAGAGATTCATGTCTTTTAATTTCTTCAGGTTCCTGGGCTGAAAGTTGAACTTCAGTCACATTACTTGTATTTAATGCTCTGTGTATGCATTGAAAGACAATTGAAATGCATTTATTATTCAGAAATCTGTATTATTAAAAATAAAAAGTAAAAATTGTCAACCCCATCCCGTATGACAACATAGTTAAGCAAACTTCTAAAATTGTATCCACACCAGCAAATCTAATTTGGAATCTGGTATATATTCCTATAAGCCCAATGCAACACACACACACACACACACACACACACACACACACACACACACACACACACACACACACACACACACACACACACACATACACACACACACACACACACATACACACACACACACACACACACACACACACTCACACACACACACACACACACACACACACACACACACACACACACACATAAGCATACACTTTAATTTCCTAAAATTGTATTATTTCCTTCCACAGTCTTCTCAAAATACTCACCACATCATCGTTTGTCACTCCTAATGATTATTTGATGGAAGCCCATCATCGCATCATTCACTTCAGTGACAACTTTTTCTCTTGTGCTCCCATTGAGTTTCTATCTTCAGTTTTACTATATAGGCTTGCATCAGTATGGCATATATTCTCCTTTCTCACCCATTTGATCCCTCCCCCCAGGAACTGACAAGATGTTCAAAACTATTTGATGCTGTTTGCTCTGTATCTTTACCAGAGAACAGTATCCTCATGCTGATTCTGGTACCATCCTTGCATTCTCTGGATTGTGCCTTTAGCAACTACTGTTCGAATTCTACTTTTTCTTCCTTTTTTCTCACGTGTCAATTACTACCTAGCTAGACATTTCATCTGCTGATCCATTTTTCCATATCCTAGGCTCAGACTCCTGTAGGTTCTCAGTACTAATTTATATACTTCCTCATTCAGGAAAATAATTTTCCAAGAACCATTTATTCTGAAGTGCAAACATAACTACATCACTTATGTTTTTGCTTAGGTTCATACTCCCTTTGTCCTTTTGTGATAATCTTAGAAAGTGTCCTTTACAGTCCATTCTTCAAAATCATAATCGTTGCATTAGCTAAGGAACTACAACACTATTTGCTTAAGTTTTTGAGGTCATTCTATAGAGAACAGAACAATTCAATCTTTTCCTACTATTCACACTTTACAGTAGATTTAAAATCCTCTTTATGTACTTCTAAATAGCATTGCGCCAGTCCACTGATTTTGATCCCCCAATTTTATGTTTTTTAATTGCTCTTTAGACCTCTTCTACAAAAGTAATCCCTGCCCTTAGTTCTCAGTTAAATATGGGTGCAGTCCTCTTGGACAAAGATTTGCTCTGTTTCCATCGTGCTGATTACATTATACAGAGTCACGAAAAACTATGAATTTGTGCATAACCTCTTGGTCTCCATTAATGTATTCCCCTCTGTGTCTCTTAAATTTACTGATTTACTTAATTTAAATTTACTAATTTACTAAAAACTGCAACACTAGTCAAACACTAGAAAATAACATATGTAGATTTATTACACATTCCCTAAAAATGAAGATCATTGTATAACACTAAACCAGACAAAGTGACTCCCAGTTAACCAAGAGCAATCCTACTCTTAGGATCTTAGATGTTCAAACTTCTGCAAGGAGATCCATCCCCATTTATCCTTAAAACTAATAAGACATTACTGCCACATACAACCTAAAAAATCTGAACCATTTAGGCTCTAAAACACAAATCCTAGAATCCAAGCATTGCCAGTCATTGTATCCAAACTGTGGGAGTCTGTCCCATCTGAAAATAAAGACTCATCCTCTTATTCCAAGTTCTGTTCTCAATGAAAATCACATTTAGTTAATCAAACAGAATGTACCTGTTACCCCTCAGGTCACATTGCTTAAGTCTGCTTTAACTCTATTCCACTCTATCCCATATTTTGCTCCTTTTCAAATTTCTAATTTATTCTTCTGTAATTTCTCAAATGTTTTGACACTTTTGATCACATCTAATATTAATAAATGCAATTACTGTGTATCTAAACCACTAGTCTACAACTGCACTGTGTTACAGTCACTTACGTGCTGCTATTCTACTCTTGTCTATGTTGTAAGTCTGTTCAGTTTTCTGAACCCAGGCTGAGACTAAAATTAGTCAGAAATGATCAGTGCCCTTCCCTGGTAAGCAAATTCAAATAAATAAGTAAATGAATACATACATTTCCTTAGCTGCTATGGGGTCTTTGTACTTTTATTCAAGGCACATCCTGATGCATACCCTTTGCTTCCATTAAGATCTCACCAGTATAGTTTCTTCATTTACCATTTCAAGGAGTTCTCCTAATTTCCTTTGAACTCAAAGCTTGTACCTCCAGTACACTTGCACATCACTACTTCCTCCCACATACTTATTTTTTCTACTCAATAATTTTTATTGATTTTCCAAAATTTACAAAGAAATAATGAATTTTAGCTAGTAGAATAAACCAAATACTAAACTATACACACTACTTACATTTGTCCAGAAATTACAAATTAAATGTACCAGAAAAGACAGTCATATATTAAGGTTGTTGAACAAATGTTCTCTTTTTTCATTATTGTTTTCATTTAAGAAGAGCCTGAAGCTGTTTTTAATGTCTCAATAAGAGATAATATCTTCTTCCAAGGATCGTTGTTCCAAGACTTAGATACTTAGTTCTTTGACTCTGATTTCCAATAATGCTGTGTCATTCAGTAATTTTAAGAAGTCTTCAAAAGATGGTTCAATGTTGGTCTTCCATTTTCTAGATATACATTTCCTAGCAACTGCTAGTATGGTCCATAATAGATATGAATCATTTTTATTCAATACAGTTATTTTAGAAATATTTAATAAAATCAAAGATTTGGTTAATAAAATGTGTTTGAAAATATAGCTTGCAAAAAATGATTAATATCTGCCCAAAATGTTTTGACTTTACTACAAGCATGGAACATGCTTAGCCAGTCAGCTTTACATACTTGTAGACATCTCCAGCATGTAGCATTGTTGGAAGAATCAAATTTAGCTAGGTTATTGGGTGTATAAAATGATCTATGCAAGAACTTCCATGTAAAAAATCTCCAAAATTGAACATCTCGCACATACTTTTCTGCGTAAATTCTATTTCATGTTCTAGTTGTTTGGACCTACATTTTACAATCCTGTTATTCTAAACCCCATACATACAATCCTCCCATTACTTGCTGCTTCTATTCATTCCCATTTGCCACTTATAAGCTTCATATTAATGTTAGATTCAAGCTCTTCCCAGAATTTTTTATTTAATTCTTGCCTGCTACATTGTTTGCCCTTCACTACTTGAGATAACATTGGTCTGAACATAATATATATTCTTATATCATTCCATGCAACTTATCTACCACCATACTGTGGATAATGATGGTGTATCATCCTTCAGAAGATCCTTCAGAAGATCCAGCAGGACCAGCATATGATCCCATATTCCTTCATTCGAGACCTTCATGTCTTCCATGTTTCCCCTGTTCCAAACACCTTCCCTAAAATGCATCCAGCTTCATTGTTTTCCAATAAGCTATTATGAGTGACAGTATACTCCTTTTTACCTATTTGTTTCATATGTCATAAAATATTTCCATCATGCCCTGTAGCACTCATTCCAGCAACCTTTCTTTTATTCCACTCCCTTATAATCTATTCATCAAACAAACAGTATATCCATGGGTCAGCCCCCGTGTTGAAGTTGCCACCAATGACTTCAGACTCAATGAATCTCCAGTTGCTTTCTACGTTTCAAGGAACTTCTAAAAGAAATTACTATAGTCCTTATTTTACTTATTTTCATGTGTATTCTTCATGCTTAACTATCTGACTGGCCCCCTACAAATGAACCATCTATCATCACTTTTATTAACACATGCACGTGTTTCCCTCATCCTGGCATATTGTCCAAATTTTACATCTTGTAAGAAAAAAATCACACACTTCCTACTCAGAAAACCAGTGTGAAAATAAACATGTTCATCCCACATTATATAATGGTCTTCATCAGAATGCAAACAGATGTTTCACACAGTTTAAATATACAGCGATGCACTGAAAAAACACTGACTATGTCAACTTCTACCAATTCAGTAAGATGCTTAATGTCTCTGTTTACCCAGGTTTGAATTAATATATTTATCTTTCGGTTTCTTTTTTTTCTGACAACCTGGTCACTTTTACAGAATTTATCTAAACAAAGCAAACCATCTCAAAACCAAATAACTGTTCCTCTTAACTAAACCCAAACACTTTTGGTGTAAGGTAAATCTGTACACTGGAAGCAAGTTATCTAGCTACAAATGCTCTCTAAACCTAAACCAGACCAACCAGGGCCACTTAACTGGTCTGACTTTGTCAAAGAATGTTACCACCCTGCCCTAATAATCAAAAGAATCTCCACTCCTTCTCCCCTCTCAAAGAACCTCCTTTCTTCATCTTCCCCATCTAATTCAAAACAAATCTCATTTAAAGATATCTGGAACCTACTTCAAGACATAGCACCTCCCTACTCAGATCATAAATTTTCCTGGTTTATCTACCACTGCAGAGAATCTTTAAACCAGACTCTTCATTTCATGCAGTTCTTCCCTCAGAGATTACTTAACATACTGAGGCACTGCGTATGGGTCTTGCATTATAGGCTGCTGAGCCCTATGTCCACAAGGTGCTTTGTCAGGTGAGTATACCTTGTCCTACTAGTAAACATGTCCCCAAACTCCTGAAGTACTGCCTGGATCTTCTGAACTGATGTAAGTGATAGTTGCAGTGAAAAGGTTACCTCAGTGGAGTTCCACATCATATCTCTATCAGACTACTCCTGTTCTCCATTGGAGACCCTAAGTAACTATGTCTCTCTCTATATCAGGTCTGGGCTTCATCATGTTAATATGGTAGGGTTTGTGATTTTGCCTCCTCCTGGCAAATCTGTAATGCAGTTAATATCACTTATCTATCTCAAAGCAGTGGAAGGACCCAGCCAAACTGCCAGCAGTTTATTACATCTAACAGCAATGAACACCTTCGCTATCTGCCCAACAGAGGACTATCTGGCACTGGTTGTCCAGTCATAACAGAACTTTTCCAGCTGTGTGCTTGTTCTAGATGCTCTTGCTGCACCCCATGCACTCCCTTAGCCTGGTCATGACATTTAGGACATACTCCACAACCTATTCTTTGAGGGAATGACAGCCACCATCCCAATAGTCACAAATTAAATCATAGGACTCTATTGTCTTATGATCTTACAGCAATTCAAAGGATGGAAATCTTGTAGACTGAAGGGAAACGTCTTTGTAAGAAAAGAGGAGATGTGGCAGGTACCTGCTTCTGTCCTACTTGAACTGATCTGTGAATACTCTAAATATTGCCTAGTGTGTAGATATTAAAATGTCCACTAGTCTGTGGATAGGTTAGTGTTTAAATATTTTACTCTACAATACTTCCACAAAAAAGGAAGATGGTCTGACTTGAAACTGGCATGTGTATGAGTCAGCATTTTTCTTGAAAAACTACCCTACATTTCTATCACACATTTACCACCTTCTCTTCCTCAGTAGAGAACATAGCCACTGCTGTAGGGTATCCAGTAATATACTTCACTGACTCCAGGGATACACCTCTTACCAGGGGTGTAGCTAGGATTTTCAAATTTGTACTCACAGCTCTCAAACTGCTACCCCCCTCCCCAGCCAAGCTACGGCCATTCTCGTAATTCACGGTTCGCTCTTTTAGTGTCGATGAAGAGGCATTCGCTGTAATGCCTCTTCAGTAATATAATATAAATTCACTCAAACTCGGTTCCTTGAATTGAAAATTAACCTGAAATGTCAGTTCTTTGAAAAATGCAGCATGGTAGTTGGGGTAGAGAATTTATGCTTTTGTTTTCTGTAACTAAGGTACAGGTTTTGAGCTTGAGTAAATTACTAACCACCTGCTACCCCTAACTAGGATGTTTCATTCACACACACACCCCTACCTACCTCTTAGTGCAAGAAATATGGACAAAGCCTAAAATAAACAGGGACAGATATTAAATAATGCTCTCGTGAACTTAGAAAGTTGCTAGAATAACAGGATCTGTGCTAGTATGAGAAAGTTGCTAGAATAACAGGAATTGTGCTAGTATGAATTTTTCTAAAGGACATGAAGTCCGAATCTCAAATGTCTGTCATTATTTAGCAACTTCAGCCTTCAATGATTTTCTAGAAAATCACAAAATTTATGAGGAACAGACAAAAAATATGGGGCAAAAATCTGGACATTCTGCAAAATTTGGACAGTTGAGAGGTATGCTACCTACCTCACACACACACACACACACACACACACACACACACACACACACACACACACACACACACACACACACACACACACACACACACACACCTCTCAACCTCTTAGAGCAACAAACTCATAAATAAAACTGAGGCAAAGGCCCAAAAATAAGGACATTTTTTAAATATTGCTCTTATAAACTTAGAAAGATAATAGAATAGTAGTTGGTCTTGCATTAGTACGAATTTTGTGAAAGGCATGAAATCTGAAACTCAAATGTCTGCCATTATTTTCTAACTTCAGTCTTTAACAATTTGCCACTAATTTGCCAGAAAACCACAATTTTATGAAAAACGGACCAAAAATGTGATGCAAAAATATAAAATTGCCAGACAGTACAGCTGGGAACCTGTCAAAGAAGGGACACCATTTTAATATGAGCACAGTTAACTTAGAGCAGCTGACAAAATTAGAGAATCTACATGCATTTCTGAAATAAAAGTAATGTATAACTCTGATCATTACAGTTATTTATAAAAGTAAACCCTCCACGTTTTCTTAAAAAATTGCTATTTTGCGGAGAGATTATTAGGGGGAGAGCAACATTTTGAGCCAAAATTGGGGACAGTTGAGAGGTTTGGATATTTCTAATTCTATAAAGCGATTTATTTGTACATACCTCTCAACCTCTTAATGCAGGAAATCTGGAGAAGGCCAAATATATTGGGGGAACATACAAACAGTACTAAAAAATTGACCTTGTATAAACTTAAGACAGTTGATAAAATATCAGGTCTTGCTTTAGCATGCATTTTTCTGAAGATTATGACATCTGAAACGTAACATCGGTCATTATTTAGTGACTTCATTCCTAAATGATTTGCCAGAAAAGTTTTATTTTGCATTTTACAGCACAAACACCAATAAATATCTGCTAAACAAAGCAATGCAGTCTCACAATGAAACTAGACTTAGCATTAAAACTTCTCTGCCCTTGAAACTCACATTCATTGAAACAGCATTGAAACCCACATTCAAAGAAAATACATTTTGCCAGTGGCAGATAAAGATTAACTTTGGGCTGTTTTCAAATCATAGGCCCCTTGCACATGAAACATACGCGTGCTCTTTGATACATCTTCCATCATAAAAGTCTACTGAAACTTCTACAGTCCACCAGTATCAGTAAATATGCACAATCTCTGAACTAGTAAAATCCATCTATATAATTCCACATTAGAGAAATCTGTAACTAATGAAGAGGCTGCTGCTAGCAAACACTTTTATATTTCATGGTTTCATCTACAAATAATGTGCCTGTTGCCCTTGAGGAATAAATTGCCTATGTTGCATTAAAAACAATGATACGCTAGTAATATTGCAATAGGGAATGGACGGCAAACTGATAACAGGTTCATAGTTACTACTAGATATCTTCGCCAAAACGGACTACAGCATCCACCCCCCTTTACAACACAGTACAGTATTAACAATGCATCTATCTACTGTGGGAGAAGAACCCACAGCCTTCTGCATCAAAAGCAAGTACACTACCTGTTGTGCTATTAACAGTACAAGCAGACTCAACATAAGCAGCAATAAACTTAAGTTCCCCTGCAGCTCTCAGCTCCTTGTAAAATGTCAACACACAGCTGTATCTCTGACCTTTGCAGCACAAGAAATCTGGAAAAAGCCAACATTTATTGTGGGGGGGGGGGGGACAAAAGCCCAAAAAACAGGGACACATTTTAAACATTGCTTGTATAATTTTGGAAAGTTACTAGAATAAAACGCTGTGTTATCACCATGCATGTCTTGAACCCAGAACCATATGCACTATAGTCAGTGCAACATACCACAATGCTAAATCAGCAGTTTGAAAAATAGGAAGACAAACTTAAGGCTATCATTTAGATAGCTCTCAACCTCTTAGCACAAAAAACCTGGACAAACAACAAAAACAGTAATGGGAGAAATACAACTTCAGTTCTCAGTTCTCACTTTTCACCATAGCTCACAACCATTAGAAAAGCAAATCTGAACAAAGTTCAGAAATGGTGGTGGTTAGGGACTTTAGGCTCTTCTTACCCTGAAGCAAAGGTACAGGGTTTGAGCCTGAACACCTATAGCCAGCAGGTGTATTATGTGGGGGGCATTTTCACACACACACACACACACACACACACACACACACACACACACACACACACACACACACACACACACACACACACACACACACACACACACACACACACACACACACACACACACACACACACACACACACACACACACACACACACACACACACACACACACACACACACACACACACAGTCTTCGCATACGGGTTGCTAATGGGAGTGGGTGTGAATCAGGGTCCAACTCTAAGCCCACTGCTATTCACAGTGGTGATGGACTACATTAGCATCCAGACTGGTAGGGAAAGATCAACAAGGTTTCTGTATGCAGACAATGTGGCATTACAGGCAGACTCTGAGCAAGAAGACGTTGTAACAGAGGGGGTTGGGAGGATGGCCTAATGGTTAAGGTGTCTGCTTACAAACACAGACTCTGAGCAAGAAGAAGTTGTAACAGAGGGGATTGGGAGGATGGCCTAATGGTTAAGGTGTCTGCTTACAAACACAGACTCTGAGCAAGAAGAAGTTGTAACAGAGGGGGTTGGGAGGATGGCCTAATGGTTAAGGTCTTTGCTTACAAACACAAGGTACAGGGTTTGACTTTCACAGGCTAGGCTTAAAATGGCTCTCAAGGGCAGCTAGCCTAGTACTAATCTATGAAACTATGAATATAAGAACTTCAGCAAAGGACAGGGGAATGGAATGCAAAACTGAAGGCACTTGGAATGAAACTGAGTACAGATAAGGCAGTTGTAATGACAGCAAACTGGGGAAATCAGAAGAAGCTGAGAATTGAGATAGAAGGGGAATAGTGGAAAAGTGGAACAGGTTAACAGCTTCAAGTATCTGGGAGGGGTGGCTGAGGAGAAGCAAAGTTTGAATGAAGAGGTCAAAGCTAGAATCAGAGAGGCTGCAGCCAGCTGGCACAGGGTTGGTGTGTGACAGAAGAATGCCAAATAAGCTGAAAACTAAGCCATACAAAACTGGTGTGACCAATAGTACTGCAGAAACCTGGGCAGTAAAGGCAGAGCAGTTGAGGAAGCTGGAAGTGAAGGAGATGAAGTAACTGAGAAGTAGGATGCACACTGTGGGAGAGACAAAGAAATGAGGACATCAGAGCAAAAGCCAAAGTAGCTTCAAATGCAAAGAAGGTCAAAAAGAATGAATTATGGTAATTTGGGCACATGAGCAGGGAACCAGAAGACAATCCTGTGAAGAAGAAGGTTTGGGATAGACAAGAAGAAGGCAAGAAGAAATGAAGACATCCAGCAAAGAGGTGGATAAACTGTGAGAAGCCCTGTGAAAGATAGGGCTGACTGTCAAAGAAGGTGGGAGAGTGGCACTGAAACAAGAGACATAGCAACTGTTGACACGGCATCTTGACCCCATGTAGAAAATGCGAAAAAGGATGTTGATGATGATGTTCACAAGGAGAGTGAGGTTTAACGAAAGGCAGAAATTGAGTGATTTATGTAAAGTTAGACTGAATATTATAAAAAAAGAAAACAGTATGCTATTGAAAAATGTTAATATGGGTTGTTTATTTTTTCTATTAATGTATGTGTGCCTATATCTTAAGTGATAATTTAATATATGTGTTTAAAATAAAAAAAGATGTTAATGACAGAAAAGGAAAGGAATTTCTCCCAGTGTCCTGCCAAAACTTCTCCTTGATAGTTTGAAATAACAAGTCTTCCTTGAAAAAGAACTAAAGGTTCCCTGGTACCTATCCATTTAACAAATGTACATAAAAAAGTACACAATAACTATTTGAAACTTCATCTCATATTCACAGGTAGGGCTGCTGACACATACAAATATCTCCAAACATAGTAATAAAACAAATCTAAATGTACCTGAATGTCTGCAGTACTTCCTTTGCTGATGAATATTTAACAGGATAACTGGCTGCATGTTAACATGAAAGCTCAACATAATGTTCTGTGCAGTTCTATATTTATAAAATTTGCTACTACCCCCTTTTGTGTGTGTGTGTGTGTGTGTGTGTGTGTGTGTGTGTGTGTGTGTGTGTGTGTGTGTGTGTGTGTGTGTAATTCAAAATGTCAAAAGCACTGTAGTCAGAGGGACTGTTTTTCCCATTTTGTTTTACTTATTTATTTCTTCAACTACTTACCTCCTTTTTGTTCATTTCAGTTATCATTTTGTATTCCTACAGGGAAACCCAGTGCATTAATACACACTGATGTATGGATTACACCCTGATAAAAATACACCCACGAGCCTTGTGACTTAGAATGGAGGGTGTGGTCCTGTCAGTACATAATCCATGCCCATGCCTCATAGCCCTCACTTATGGGAACTGTGTCAACCACAAAAACTTTTGTCAAAGGTGTTAATAGCATTAAGGCATTCATATGAGATCCATATTGTGTCATTATCTGAGAAGTGAATAACTACATTACTGTCTGACTTACTGAAGGACTGCCATGAGTTGAAGGTTGGGGGGTTGGCATATTGGGTAAGGTGTTTACCTTACAGACACAAGGTACAGAGTTTGATTCTCACCTTTGGGAAGCATGGCTAGGCTTAAAAAGGCCCCCTGGAGTTGTTAGCCTATTAATTACCTATGAAAGTATTTAGATTAATGACCTTGTAACCTAATGTAACTGGTTATCAGCTGGACTTTTGGCCATTTCTAGCATTTAAAATTAACCGAATAAACTCTGGTCTTCTGAAATGAATAAAGGTGTGACTTATCTGAAAGATAAATATCACAAGACCTTCTAAAAAGGGTTACATCAAATTTAGAAGTCATGTTCATTCTATCTTTGCCAGTTCTATAACTTTGACAGCATACAGGGAAATTGGCCTTTCTGGAGGAAAATACTTTACTGTTGTAGTTTCTGATGCCAGGCTACACTTATACATCAATTCTACTTGAATTGTATCAACATACAGAGCATAAGATGTTGCCTGCAATATGAATGAAGCCAGGAACTTCAAATGCCCATAACTTTGACAATGGAAATGGTGTCCCCTTCCCCAAGCTTCAGTGACCTCCGAAGTCCTGGACATAGTATGCCTAGAAGATGGGGGTAATGAGGCTTGCTCCCACATCTGCAATGCAGGAAAATACAGCCCCCATCAAAACAATGGTTTAAAAATTCTTACTGTTTAACATGACAGCCATTCAGATTTTTATGGTTCAAACATTTGATAGGGATTTGATCAAGATATATGGAATAAAGCATAATGTTATTAAATTTTGCCTCCTTGCAGTGGTCTCTGGTATAGGCAAATGGCTAATCTGGCATACTGTTATAGTGTTCAAGACACACATAAGACAAGGTTGTAATAAGTTTGCTCAGGATACTGTTAGTGAGTCCTGCAATACCATTAATGTCTACATTCATGGACACATAACAGTATTATGCAAATATACAGGTAATTTCAGCAAAAAATATCTTTTGTAATATCTCAACATAAGTAAGACACACAACAGAAAAAATAAGTACTACCTATCTTTCATAAAAGTAAATGTAGATTACATAAAGCACAGAAACATCTTACTTTTCTTATAATATCGTTAAGCTCTAACTATGGATTCACTTTGATCACAAAGGATGAAAGCATAAAAAGGAATTCTTTAATTACATCAGAAAACTGAAAAGAAAAGGTGTGATTGTAAGATGTTATCAACAAACATTGGAGTGGTTCCACAGCCACAGGATGAAGCAAAACCACTTACAGGAAAACTTTTTTTTCATACTTCACAATAAGCAAATAAATATATTGTTAAAGTGTGTTAGAGACAAGGCAGATTATCCCTTATATAATACCAACATAGCTGCTGTTGCAAGTAAAATTAAAGACTCATTTACAAATGTGTGCTAACCTGAACCCTGCCCCTAACTTCACCAAAAGTAACACACACATGGATGAGTGCTCAAAACAAAACCACCAACCAAAAACACAATAGAGCACTCAAGGAAGGAATCAGACACTTTTTCATAGTATCCAGGAACTTTATTAAAGTCAGTAAAAATTAATTAATGCTTTAAGTTAAATCAATGTGTTTTCATCCTGTAAGTAACAGACTTCATCAGATGATCAGATGGACATACTATGTTAAGAACAGTAATTTAACTCCACTTACATTCAAATAGCACCAATAAGAAATTTGAATCAATTAGCATTTTAAATAGTAAATCATTCTTTAAACATACAAACTTCATTATAAAAATACCTAACAAACACCATCCACGATTGAAGACAGTGGGTGTGTGATTGAAGTAAGTTGCAATCATCCACGATTGAAGTTCAGTCGTGGATGATTGCAACAATCACACTCCCACTGTCTTCAATTACCTGTCTTCAATCGTGGATGGTTGCTCGCAGTGATAATCCACACACTTACTTCAATCGTGGATGATTGCCTTCCGATAATCCATTTCTGAGCTTGCAGTGATATTCCATTTGCGATTGTTTCCCGCTCGCACAGCCGGACATGATGTGAGCTCACTTCCGACTGGTTGGTATCCTCCTTAAAGGAGCCAACACCCTTTAAAAAGCATACACTTTTTTTTTTTTTTTTTTTTTTTTCAAAAAAGCTACTCCTCCTTCTAAAAAAGTTGTACTGAAATCAGTACAGTGCGTATGCCTCCCGACGTCCCTGCCTCTTACCCATGGGACTTAGGAAGTCTCAGAGGCTTCCCAATGCCCATAGTTACTCATTTAAACAGTTCATCAGTAACAGAGAAATCCACCAAAGCAGCTTTAGCTTTATGACATGCCTTGTCAACCAATAGACACTGCTGAAATATCTTACAGTACACCCACACCCTCTTATCTTTTGTATTACCAAGCCAATTGAACATTTATATAACCTTTCCTTTTGAACTGTTTATTCCCAAGTGGCTTAACAATGGAATATTGTTGTCTATGCCCAGAAGTGCCAAATGGTAAGCTCATGGAAATCCCAGCTCCTCTATTAATTTCCACTCTAGCCTTCCTTCAGGAGACCATTCTCTATAGACAACCCCTGGTCCAAGTATGCAGATTACTTTGACCTTGAGGGTCAGCATTCTCCCTAGCTACCACTTTCCATCATGTTCTGTAAAACAGACACTGAGAGTTGAATCCTTTTGTCCCCTACTCTAGCTCTCCTTCCAAAGGAAATCTGGTTTCTCCCAGCAGTGATGCCTAACATTCTGGCTTGGTAGTAATACTAAGTATTTCATGTCACATCTTCCAAAGGAATCCCAGTAACTTACTAAAACTGTGACCCAGATTTATTCTTACTGTGACTATCTACTCCCCTCCCCTCCACTTGAAACACCTACATCACATGCCTCAGTGGACACTATATGTGTCCCCCCACTGCCTTTCTTATATGTTTGCCTCCATGCTTGGATGCATGTAACCATAGGTACACTCAGTATTGCATTATCAAACTAATTTCCTGGTGAAACATCTATCAGGATATTACTGAACAGGGCAACCTGTGTGTTCCCTTCCCTCCTTCATAGTCCAATTAAACTGTGGCCAGTGGTACCTGAAGAGGTGTCTCTCCCATGGCCATAGCTGTAGTAAACTACCCAGAAAATTGTTGCTTCCTTTTAACTACTGTACGCCTGACATTAGTTATGTCTGATGCTGTATCCCTCTTAGAAATGGTCTTATTCCTTCTGTAAATGACAGAAATCTTTGTGGTAGATAGCTTGGTGCAATTGCTGTCTCTAGGAAAGCCCACCAATGCTTTAGTGTTACTCCTGCTTGCTGCCTTATTTGACATTTGTTCCCCACCTTTTCTCAGTACACATTTGTACCATGTATGCCCCTTTGGTAACACCAACAATATTTAATAACATCCATGCATTTACCAAAACTGATGGCTGCCTTTACTTGCATATGGAACGTGTTGTGATGGCTTTTAATTTACTAACCTAAACACCTGTGAAGCTAAATGCTTGTTTCTGAAAAAGACTTACATCATATGCCTTTCATCAATGTTTTCTTAATTTTTTTCCATATGCTTCTGGTCTTTTGAAATATTAGAATAAACATTTTGTTGTACTACTTAAGCTAAATTAATCTACAAAATGAATCCATGCCACCAAATTATTATCTAATATAAATACTTCCATCACATCAGCCATATTCCTTATTTTTCCTCAAAGCTAATACCAGATGGACTTTTCTGTCCATCAAGCATACATATCGTCAGTTGTATGAATGGCACCCGCTAAATTTTTCAGACTCCTGAATTTTATATTGGCATGGAATCTCTAGTCATTAATTTATAAATGAAATGTATAGTCTTCTTGTAAATAATGGCTAACTCTAAGAAACTCACAATCAGTTGTCATAAAAAAGTCATATGAGACATAACTTTTGACTAAGAGACATCTGCCATATTATCAAGCATTTTGTTTAGATGAGACTGAATATTGTAAGTCAATTTGATTTAATATTTACTGTAGTATCTGCTATATTCTGTCCTCCTTACTCTACAAAAGCCAGTACTCCGACCTCACCTTGAACATAACATGTCCAATACTACCAGAGTATGAAAAGCCCCTTTGTACTTTGGCTAAGTTATCATTCTGAGCATAAATACTGTATTTAGTGTCATTAGAAAATAGGCCATAGATCTAGTAGGAATAACACTAACAATTAAAAAGTAAACAAATAATAATAGGAATAAACAGCTATAACAAGGGGGACAGTCATAGGCATGGCATTTCATTTTTGGAGTAAAGTATAGTAAAGTATAATGGTGTTTTTAATGGAAAATATATTACTGTAGACCATTATGTACAAGTACATGTGTAATATAGTGCACAAGTCAATAAAGCCAAACATTATTTTGCTGTTTTTTTTAATTATTTGGAATATGTGTTCATATATTTTCTCAATATGTTGTCTTTTCATCTCGCTGACTATTTTTCTGTATCCCTACCTCACCTAATCAGAACTTTTGATATCCCCTATTGTCATCCATTTCCTCATAGTTCTGGGATATACCCATTTCATTATTGATCATTCATTATCAAATGATTTATTTACTCTAGAGTTTTGGTATTTTCTCTACCAAACATTTTGGCTAAGTTGGTGAGGTTTCCTTTAAAGTATTCCTATTATCACATATTTTATCACCCATTATGCATCAAGTGTATTTTTTAGTAAATAGTTTCTAAAATCAATGGTACACGTTTAAATTTCCTTAAATATATTTTTTATTTGGGCATCTGTAAATTGATCTTCCACATTGATTTTAGCTTCTCTGGGCTTTAATTTTTAACTGAAAAGCAGATGATGACTCTCCATGCTAATCTAAATATGTAATGATATGCTGTTTCTCTGTTCTGTGCAGGCCATTGTACAGTCATTCTTGGATGATATCCTGGAAGCCATGATGCAAATAAAATGTTATTTCAAAATGTATTAGAGCTATTCATTATCTATAGTACAATAAGTGATTAACATTTTTAATCAGCAGTAGATCTTCTTATTCTAATCTACCTTTCCTTTAGAGCAACATTTCGTAATTATAATATCTTCCTGTTCTAATGTTAAACAGCCCACACAATAATATTTTATTATCCTTTTTCATATGTAGACAATGACTGTTCATCTATTTCCTTCCACTTCATTATGGTTTGTTGTTGGTTATCTTTATTACAGGACATAAAAATGTTATCCACCACCAGATATACCCACTCCTAGTTTAATGCATCAACAAATTCCTAAATATTGATATCAATGTATGTCAGCCTAGGTACTTATCCAAATTTAGACCACTAGACATCTGCAGGACCTCCAAACATTTCCAAATTTACTTTCTAACACCACAAAACCTGCAAAATGATGGTGTTTTTTCTGCTCAAATACTAATATAGGATCAGATATTATCAATATTTTTTGACATTCAGGATCATCACATTTAGCTCTTAAACTGTTATATTCCTCTATACTAATTCCATACCTTTGTTTTTTCTCACTTGACATCCTTGTAGTCACTGGTATTATTTCTACTTTTTTCCTTTCTGCAACTGAACCTATGCATCAGACATCTGGATAATCCAAAATTATTGATGCTTTTTGCAACTGAACTATCATGTGCAGGGATTCCCAGATATTAAAGCAAGCTCGACTTTATTATATTAGTCTCGAGTCTTCCTTTAGGGATCAGTTCCATAAATATTTGTTGTTTTTTTTTCATTTTAGTTTGAGTTTCATGTTCCCTAGTATGTATATTGAAAATTAAACATGATTTAATTCCTTTATTTATTTATTTATTTTTGTTTTGATTACTAGGTTTGTCCACCCAGGATTCATCAAAAAACCCTTTTCAGCAGAAGCCCAGAGAGAGAAAGCTTTAGATAAAATAAAGGTAACTACTAAAGTATATTAGGAGATACTGAAAATTGAGAATTTGAAGACATGTATTAATGAGCTTGTCAAATAGATCACAGATCATGTGATTAGTGATTAGGAATTCAAACAAATGGAGGAGAGGGAAGGAATCTAACTTTAGTCATTATTTTCAACATTACACTCATCTTCTGTCCTTTCTGAACCAATCCTACCATATACTTCAAACACATTTGTAAATTGATCTGCGACATCTTTACAACTTCTCTGGGTATTAATTCTAAATTTAAAAGTAGACGCTAACTCTCTTTCTGTGCTAATCTTAATATGTAATGATATTCAGTTCCTCTACTAAGTGTCTCATTTGAAACTGTGCAACAAATCCATTAGTCATTATTATAACTTAACTTCGGCTGATTCATTTTGGCCAAACTCAACAGCATAGTTATTGTTGTTATGCAATTCCACAAATTCTTTTCTGCTCACGTAGTTCTTTTCAGTCTTAAAGAAGCAGATAGATCTCCTTTTTCCTCTCATATGTCCAGTGAAGTGCTATTCTTCAGCCTTTTCATGACTTACAGACCCTAGTAGCTAATTATATAGATTTGTGTCTTTCGGCTTTTCCTGGTTAGGGATCCCCAAAGCGGAACTCTGGTTCGCTAATGATTGGCAGTAGATTTTTACGTGCCGAGTTGCCAGTCCTGATGCACAACCTTCAGAGAAGGTGCACCCATTCACGCATGTCTCCACACAGAAGACACTCTAGCTGAGAATCAAACAGGACAACATCTTACTGTGAGGTGACAATGCACTAAATATATAGATAGATATTAATAAACACTACTCTGCCACTTTCTACAGTTAACAGATCAACATCAGCAATTATATAATAGGCTAATAACTTCACAGGTAGCATGCCATATTAAGCCTAGCCTGTTTCCCTTTTTCTGCTCAAAATAACCTAGTCCATTTGATTATGCATTGGTCTTACTCATCCCATGGTCAATAATTATATAACAGCAGCAGAGAATGTTTAGGACCCTAGACAGAGTATTTCTGATGCTATTTGTTTTGCTGCAGTTTGAAGGATGAGTCAGTCCCTGTAGAAAATGTTGTTCAAGCCTTGTGTCCTTTTAGTAAGGTATCTTGGTGTGCATTCCAGCTATTGTAGATGTCTGGACAGATACATGCCAAAGGATGCATTATATTCAATGACTGGCCTAATGAGGGATGAGTAAAGGGGGACAATGACATCTCTAGACATAGACACAATCCCTTTGTTTATAAGCTGTGCACTATATAAGGACCTTCTTACATCAATGAACACATGTTGGTCAAAAGTTAGGTCACTGTCCACATAAGTTCCCAAATCCTGAACAACTGGGTCAACTCATAGGGGAATAGGGAAAGGTGGTGATTCTTTCCTCTCTAGTCTGGCCAAGGGCAATTATCACACACTTCCCCAGAGACCCAATTTACTAATACAAGACAAAGAGACTTTGATAGATCCTGGAAACTCTTCAACTAACTGCCTGAGTGATACAAATTTAATATCCTTTAGGCGGCATTTTTCTGATGACGTGCAGCAGATACTGAAGGAGGTCAGAAAACCTGCTAAAAAGTCATATATGAAGTGGATTTCCTAGTTGTTGCCACTCAAGGAATCAGAATTCTCAGCATGCCCGTATGCTTCTGGTCTTGATTATCTGTGTGAGTAACTTTCTAGTAGCGTGTCATAATCTTCTGTCAATGTACATTTGTCAGGCATTTCTGCTTGTTTGCCCTTAGATCCTCTCTTCTAACAATGCCCAAGTAAAACAATTTTTGAAAGAGAGTCTACACATTTTCCACCTAGACTCCTCCTTGGGATCTCTGTTTTGTGCTTGAAAAGCCTACTCAGTTTCCATTTGAATAAGTTAATGAGGCTAAATCGAGGTTTTTAACATGTAAGATGGTGCTATTAATTGCTCTTACATTTGCAAGATGAGTATCTGAGTTACACGCACTTATGATGAGTTAACTCCACCTTATTTTTCACAAAGGCAGGGTTTCATTGAGAATAAATCTTGTCTTTATGCCTAAAGCTGTCTCAAGGTTACTTTAAGCCAGACTATCATCAGCCAGTCTTCGTTCCCAAATCAAAAGAACTAGGAAGAAATTATGTACTCAGGCAGCTCTGATACAGCCTAAACAAAACTCAAACTTTTAAGAAAACTCACTCACTGTTCTGTATCCTATGAAGGTAAGGGAAATGCTAACCAATGTCAAAGTTGACTATTTATATTTGGTTGTCTCTTGCCACTTCCAGGTAGGATTACAGCAGATTTAAAAAGAACATTAGCTTCTTCTGTGGCTTTCTTGAAAGAGGCAAACTAGAAATATTCTAGAGGCAACAATTTGGTCCGCTGTACTGTATCTACCTGTACAGAGCATTACAAGCTGGATTCATTTTGTAGATCCAGAACAAGCTTTGTTATGACTATACTCCTAGAACTCCTGGAATATTGGGTATTGGCCTCTTCCCTTTTTTTCTACTCTTAGCTGCACTGTGGGAATGCACCCATATATAGCTTAGGCTACTACAATGGTAAAACATTTTGCATTCACAAACATTGCACAGTTGTATAAGTAAACCTACCATAACAGTTGATGATCTATTGGATCACTGCTTCAGTAGCCGTCCTTACCTCCTGCCCACTTGTCCTGATGTTTCCATGCTGTTTTTTCAGGTTGTGCTCATTGTAACCCTTCTTTATATAGTTTTTGTTATCATTGTCTTTGTTTCCTATCACATATACTCAGGCTTCTTTCTTCCTTGAGGCAAACAATGCTCTGAAGCTTTTAGCTCTCCACCTGTCTTATATAATGAGATCCCTGCACACTCCTGACAGGTGGTGTGCATAGGATCATGGGAATGAGCCCAAAGCATTGATAAGGTGACTCAGGGGAATGAGCCCAAAGATTTAATAGGGTGGCTCATGGGAATGAGACCAAAGCTTTGATAAGGTAGCTCATGGGAATGAGCCCTAAGCTTTAATAGGGTGGCTAGTGCAAGGAAAGTGAACCCATATAGCTTATGTAACTGTAACTGTGATCCATTACAACATCTGTTGTTATGGTAGACTTACTTATACAACTGTACTTTCCATTTTATTATTACTCACTTCACCACTTCATTGGAGATTCTATTCCCAGCTGTGCGACCTGTCATATAGCATATGTCAGCAAATTATTTAATAATTTCAATGTTTCTGTCAACAGTAACAAAAATAAAGTTTTGGTTCTCCTTTTTAGACATGAAACTGAATCAGCATTCTCTTCCTTAAGAAATTACCACCTATAAAGCTTTTGTACAAGCAGCAGCAATTTTCTTTGAAATTTGAAAGTCATCGAAAGTAGAGGTCTCATCCTCGGTACTCACTTTCTGAAAATTTTTTGGATTGTTTGTTTGTTTGGCACTCATCCCAGCTGGGTGTTTTCTTTTGGCATTTCATTCATATACAGTTTAGCAAGATTAGGATATTTAATTTCATATTGCAAGTTGCAACCAACAATTATATCCCATCCAAATTGCTACTGTTTCTTAAGAAATAAGGTAAAATATACTGTCCTTATACACAAAAAATATGTATTTTCCATCCACTCCATGTTGGAAGACTCTGTGCATATTTAAATGTCCTTTCCTATGAATGAATCTCATACGAGTTTATGCCACACACTTTGCAAACCCAATTGAGTTATAAAATATTAGTATGCGCTAGACATAAAGGACAAAGCAGCAAAATCATGAAAACAGAGGCAGTTTATACTGTGCATTCCAAACACACACACACGCAAGTATACATATTTTGTATACAGTTAACCAATTTGCTGTCATGCAATTTGTAATGTAAGGCTTCATCTATGAACTTGTGATTGCAATGATTTTCTACTGTCTAAATAAAATATCACAGGTCTACAAATCATTTTCAAAGCCTAATGATACTTGTCTTTTTAGCCTCATATCTGAGCATAAAAATCTTAGCACTGTCATTTGAAACTCATAGCTTAAGTTCAGCAAAGTATAACTAAAATCCCTGTTATAAACTGAAGCAAGAAACTCTATTTAAGTGTAAGGGTAAAACAAAACTACAGCAGAAATGTTATTTTAGTATTTTGCATACTTAGCAAAACTCCTTTATAAACACTTAGAGGTGAGTGAGCAGAAACCAGTAAAATTAATTCTGCACTGGGTCCTACCTTATAAAATTACACACACAGACACATGCATACAGACAAGAACACACACATGTACTGGAGTGCTCACACAGCCGTACACACACATACATACACACACTAACTCATACATATTTATATTACACTCACCTCTGACAGATATTTGGGATGTGCAAAAACATTTAAACAGTAGTCACATACACACACACAGACAGACAGAGGTCCACTAGCATCATGATACAACTTAAAAATGGTTCTGAATTTTATGGTTACTGTACAAACCATATAGTGAGCCACAGTCAAATTAACTGATACCTAGTTGTGAAACACAAACGTGGTTTATTGCAGTCAGAAAATCAGAAAATTAGGCTATTTTCCTTGTGTTTCACGTCAAAACTGTTTATTACACTGAATCACACGAGAGAGAGGGAGTTGACATACATGGAGCTAACAAGAAAGAGCTGCCCTTCACCTCTGAAATTGCTTCCTTTTTGCAGCTCCTTCAACAGAAACACACTGAAAAAACACCAAAACTCAAAAAAGGATAAAAAAGAAAGACAATCAGCCCAGTTACCAGACTGCATACCAAACATAGAACCTACTACTAGTATACTGCACTTTATTTTTTCCAGAAGTTAACACTTTTCAGTAATATGACTCATTTCAGTAATAGAGTCTTTACTGTGTTTCTGTTTGTTGCTGTCCAGTTCAATTCTCAGCTAGAGCATCTTCTGCGTGGAGACATGCGTGAATGGGCGTACCTTCATTGAATGTTGTGCATCAGAGCTGGTAACTCGGCACGTAAACATCAACTACCAATCATTAGCGGACCGGAGTTCCACTGTGGCGACCCCTAACCAGGAAAAGCCGAAAGATACAAACAAACAAACTGTGTTTCTGTTTCACTACCCTGTCTATCTCTGGCATGATCATGTCACTCACAGGTCATATACAAAGGGTCAGTACTTCACACAAAGCACTCTGCACTTATGCAACATGCAACTTATTAGTGACACAGTACTGGTTAACATTTTCTGTAAATTTGTTATCCATTGTATGATAACAGAAAATGGAAGCACTTCAGTTTAAAAAGCAGATAACATGATTAAAAAAGCACAGATGCACTAGAACACTCAGACAGGCAGGTAATATCACATAAAAATGAAGGGTACAAGTGTTAGCA
The DNA here is from genome assembly GCF_019279795.1 of Protopterus annectens. Lineage (NCBI taxonomy): Eukaryota > Metazoa > Chordata > Ceratodontiformes > Protopteridae > Protopterus > Protopterus annectens. The sequence continues at coordinate 1,551,826,099 of NC_056728.1, forward strand.
CAAATGAGCCGCAAACTGTGCTCCCATGTTCTGAATGTAGCACATTGGCAATATGTTATACAGACCTGGTGTACATAATACATTACTAAACATGTTCAGCTGTTGCATGTCTGCACATGTACATCATTTATTTATGTATTTATTTTTTTCATTATACCCCAGTCCATTCTACATATTTTTTGTCTACTGAAATCTATGATTCCTTTATGGAACAGTTTTCCATATATGGCAGTCAAAGCAGTTGCAAATGTACTACACTCTAGTATTTGGGAACATGGTAGAATCTATTACTGAATGATAGGATGACAGTCCTGACAGCTTACATATGGTCTCAGTTTTAGCATCTGCATAAGTCACATCCCGCAGAGCAGAACAGACATATGACCTCAACATCTCTATAATGAACTAATAAAAAAGAGAGATACAGTTAGAAGAGCCACAATATTGACACAGTGTAAAGTTTATAGATTTGCTGTTATTTCACATCATCTCCATAAAGGTGCTATACTTCAATATCCCACTAATGAAAATAAATGTGCATGTGTAATGTCAGCACTAAATTAAAATGTTTGCAGAATGCTATCAAAACTGTAATGACACATATTTGTTGTCAAAAGCCAACCTGACATACACTTTTTTCTTACATGTCATGTAATAATTCATCTCAGAAGTGACTAGCAAGGTTGTATACTTTGTACCAAGTCCAGGGAGACCACACTACCGTTCCCATTCATTTTATTGCTTAACTATAGAACAGCACTTCCATCCATGAATCAGCCAGTTATCTAAATGACACATTTTCATATTCTGCACTGTGGTTTAGACCTTCAACAAGAAAACAATATAAATGAGATGAGATTGCTTATGGGAGAGAATTCTGCTACAAGAAGAGTTGGGACAAAAACTAGATCAGGGTTGTTATGCAGCCTTTACTACTTCCTGTCTTCTCTGTCTGTTAAAGTAAAGAACACATGCTCTTAGAATCAGGTAGGAATGATGTCTAGGCAGGGTAAAGATGTAGGCACATATCCTTGCTACATAATCAACATAACATAGGGTTTCTGATGCTGTAATTGTTGCATGATAAATTTGGGAGAGAGTTTCTAATATTGTACACCATACAACAGATCAGGAATTGGCAGTTCTTAAACTCAGTCAGTATGCAGTTCAGTTAGCATTATAATCCAACAAATAAGATGTTCAAAACAGCACACTAACAGACACAGGGGAAGGTTGTATGTGTATGTTGGCTGGCTGAAGGGTATGTAGCAATATGGGAATGGTCAAGGCTGTCTGACTTTCACCAGCAGAGTTTAATGAACTAGAGCTTCACCAGTCATTAGAGGATAATTCTCATTGCTGGTCTCTCTACCCGTCCTGGATGTGGTACAAAATGGAGCTGCAGATTTAACTCAATAAGAAGGGGAATGGTTTGGAGAATATACCACACTAATCTTTACTGGTAGGGCAGATTGGCAACAGTGAGTGTGACTCAACAGGTTTGATTGGTAGTCACTGCTAAGTCTGATGTTGACATAATACTGGTGAAGGGACCATGGAATAAGGTTGTTAAGAAGAAACCGACAGAGAGATTCAAACAGCATTACTGGACAATTACAGGTAGTGACAAAGGTGTGGGGTGTGATCTCCTTATCTGCAGGATAGAAGATTGGAGTAATTGCTATATCTGATGAAAGTTAAGATTAATGCCTGAGAGTACTATGTAATTATATGCAAAACAGAGACATTTGCTCTTAGCAGACAAATTATAGATAAATTGTGCTTTGATATTTCTTGGAATATTCCTCGTCTGCCTCCAACTTTGAATGCATTTAAGTATTACCTGCCTGCAGCTGCCACATGTAATTAATATTGTTTTGCATATATTTGAAGAAGTGCTAGTGATGATACATAGATAAAGAAATCTTAAAGCATAATCGTCCATTTCTATCTCTTCACCTCATTCAATCTAGGAGTAAGGCCAAGTCACGTAGTGTTAGTAATTTATGAATGCATCCATTACTCAGTTTGCATTTGATGCTTAAAAACACAAATGAATAAATAAAAGTAAATTTGATTAAAATAATTCAAGATGAGTCTGCATGTCAAGTAATGGAAAAGAAAATTATCAATGACACCATATT